>NC_069502.1:676148807-676288807 GCF_027579735.1 Bombina bombina | reverse complement strand
TATTTTAGAGTATCAACTTACTGTCTTTTACTTGGCATGTTGTCAGGCTTATATTTTCTACCTCCTATGGAATTGTTTACATGGTTAAAGTTATGTAAAGTATGCGATGCTCCCAGTGTTTATTAAAGTGTTAATTGTGACTGTGCACTTGTCTGTAGTTTATTTGATTAAGAAAATGAAGCACACTTTCGTAAAACAATCTGACTTTTTTTGTTGGCTGATAAAGGTTATTTAAAACTGTTTAAATAAAAAGTGAAACAGAGTGTATGTGATTGAGGGCAACTAAGTCATTGCTTAAAAAAAAAAACAGGATTTTTTTTAGACTTTGTAGTGAGTGAATTCTTCAGATACTTAAAGAGATATGAACCCAATTTTTTTCTTTCAGGATTTAGAAAGTGTATGCAATTTTCAACAACTTTCCAATGTACTTATATTATCTAATTTGTTTCATTCTCTTGCTATAATTTGTTGAAAAGCATATATAAATAGGCTCAGTACATGCCGATCGGTGGCTGCACATAGATGCCTCATGTGATTGGCTCACCAATGTGCATTAAAATGTTTAACCATGCATAATAAAACAGCTTTGAAAAGTACTTTCATTATTTATTTTTTATTTTTTATGTTATTTAGCTCTGAAAATTGAGGATTTTCTTATTCTCAGGATTTAAAATATACCCGACTTCTCAAGGCTAACCCTGCTACATGATGTTCCCTAATTTGGTTTTAACAGATAACAACTGCAAACAAATGTGTTTTATACTAACCTTGTTGCCTTGATGTCTGCAGAACAAAGCCAATATTTGGTCCTCCAAATATGGCAGATGGTGGGTGGATGTTGAAAAAACGATTGCAGCATACAAGGTGTTAATTTGTTTTAAAAATGTTAGACTTGGCTGATGGGTTATTGAATAGCAATACAACAGAATACCTTATAATTACAAGGTGTTTACTGTCCCTTTAACAAAGAGACTCCTTACTAACACTATTGTAATTTACAAGAAAACACTTTTAACACCATTTTCCACACAATATACCTCAAAATATTTTCCCAGACCTTTACATTATTTGGGCATTTTTGTAAAGCACATCTTGCCATTTTGTATGGTTTTGTTTTGTCTCCCAATCTTACTTTTTGTCATTACACATCTCCATAAATATGATTATTTCCTAGATTCATTAAAAGAAAAATACAGTGAAGAACTTACAGTTTAAACTATAAAATGTATAACATAATAACATAAAGAATGTTTGCTCATAATTGCACTTTAGTGTTCTGAACATTGCTCTTTACATATATTTATATAAAATGATAAAGAAATGTACAACTGAATATATTTTATTAGTTTTCTTTTTATTAAAGGGACAGTTTACTCAAAAATTTTCTCCCCTTTAATTTGTTCCCAATAATCCACTTTACCTGCTGGAGTGTCTTAAATTGTTTACAAGTAGCTCCTTTACCCTTATATTGGCATTTGAAATAGTTGATTTAGCATGTGGTATCCCGACCTATTCTGAAAGTTTGTGGCCGCAGGTCCCAGCTATAGATAAGCTTTGTAAACACAGCCAGCAGAAGAGATTACACTCCCAGTGGGATATAGCAGAGATAAGGTAATAAAATGTTGATTTTCCATTGTTCTCTCCAAGTATTGGTGATTGTTTTAAGGACAGATATAAGATAAAGAAGCAGGTATATGTGCACAATGTGATACAGTAATGAGATCTGATTATACCTACAAGCTCAACCTATTTTATTAGGCTGTGGCTTCAAAACACAAAATCAGAGCTTTAATATACAGAAATAAGCCTTAAAAAGCAAATCTCATACATTTTTACTCTGCAGTTGGTAAAAAAAGCAATTGTAAACACATTAAGGGAAAAACTATTTTACAGTATACTGTCCCTTTAATGTGTCATAGACAAGTATAGTTGTGTGAATGAGAGGTTGATTGACTAAGGGGGTTTATTGAGAATAAAGTGTCAGAGACCAGGATAAGTGAATGTCCAGCAAGTAACTGCTAGGTGTGTGTATATATTTTAATTATATTTTAATTATTAAAATGAATAATTTTAATTACAGAAGATCATAGTCAACGTTTCGGCTCGTATATGAGCCTTCTTCAAGACAAAAGATATCTAGAAAAAGAACATGGAAAAAGAGAAACTTACACAAAATATAATCAGTGATGACATACAACAGAAACACCCAGCACCATATATACACTTAATACAATTTAAAAACGCTAATAGCTAAACTGTAACTCAATCTAGCTGAGAGGCCAAGCAAACACAGCCAATCAGAGTAGTAGAATCACAAAAATCAAGGACTTCAAACGGAACGGAAAGGTGACACTCTGGTTTTACTATCCTAGCTCCTTGCACCTAGTATAGGTGTATGGTGAGACATGTGGGCTCTGTATGTTTCATGTTGATCACATGCTAAGCCGACCAATTGAGTGGTTAGTGTTTGTATGGTACGTGCCTGTAAGATTTTCTCTCTGCCTGGCGGAACATCTGCATATGTACTTGTCATGGTTCACATTTTGCAATTCACGGGGTCTCTTTCTCCCTAGGCTGTTTTATGTCCCTTGGTAACTGAGTGGGACCATCAGGGCACCGAGTTGAGCCTGTGACACAATGTTTAACAGTTAATGAAGTGTAGACAGCTGATGTCTATCTAACAGTTACGTGATTGACGCTATTTAATAAGGAGCAGGCGGCTCATGCATTGTATATCCATTTTCTCATCTGGGAGTACGGCTCAATAGCCGACTAATCGTAAGTGCTGCATCTTAGTTGTTTCTTGTATATTTCAGTGTTTTATGGTTTACGTCACTTAGGGGGCTTTTGTCTTGATGACCACATACCGCGGTCTCTTCACCAGCAGGGTGTTGCTTCACCACTAGGATGTTTTACTGGTGTTTGGCAACAGTGTGCGAATATCAGGACTCCGAGCCAATTCTGTCTTCAGGTGTTTTTACAGCAGATCTCGGTGTATCTGTTACGGATTGTAGCTAGTGAAGGAGGAGCTGGTTGCTCATGCATTGTATTTCTATTTTGTCGCTTGTGGGTATGGCTCGATAGCCGATTAATAGTTAAAGTTGTATCTTTGTTACTAATTGCATATCTCTGTGTCTTACGGGATGTGTCATGTAGTGGACTTGGATCCGTATGATCACATACAGATAGATATGTCTGAGTTCGGTTGCAGCACGTATGTGCTTGGGCTGTACACTTTACACACTATTAGCCTTGGAAGTGCTCTCCGAGGGGCTGCTATGGCTGACTGGCGGTTTAAATTCGGTGATTACTCTAGACTCTGGTAGGAGCAAGGTTGCTTCAGTTTGTCTACATATATACACAGATTCTAGTATATTTAGAAGACTCACACCTACCGTATTTGATGACTTTCATGCATTATGGCTGGGTGGAGGACAATTTGTCATCTATTCAGTTTGGGGTTACGTAGGCATTAGTAACTTTGCTTTGATTTCATTAACTAGGTTAGCCAGAGTCCTGGAAGTCATTTAACAATAAGAGTCCTATCTATCAAACCGTCAACTTTCTTGCATTCAACGGCACCAATACACTCACCTAACATCGCCTAACAATAAATTGAGCTCTCATCCTATTGGCTGATTGGAACAGCCAATAGGATGAGAGCTGCTTAAAACCTATTGGCTGATTGGAACAGCCAATAGGATTTTAGCGGCTCTAATCCTATTGGCTGATTGGAACCTTTAGCCAATAGGAATGCAAGAGACGCCATCTTGGATGACGTCACTTGCATTCAAGATCCAGTTTACGAGGGAGACCGTATTGAAGAGGCGCTCCTCATCGGATGTCTTCAGGATGGACCCGCTCCGCGCCGGATGTCTTCAGGATGGGCCCGCTCCTCCCCGGATGGATAAAGATAGAAGAGGCCGCATGGATGAAGACTTAGTCAGCTGGATGAAGATGAAAGAGGCCGCCCGGATGAAGACTTCTTGACGGCTGGATGGATCCTTCAAGTGGAACTTCAAAAACTGTAAGTGGATCGTTGGGGGTTAGTGTTAGGTTTATTTAAGGGTTTTTTGGGTGGGTTTTATTTTTAGAGTAGGGTCTGGGCAGTAAAAGAGCTAAATGACCTTTTAAGGGCAATGCTCATACAAATGCCCTTTTCAGGGCAATGGGGAGCTTAGGTTTTTTAGATAGGGTTTTTATTTGGGGGGGTTGGTTGTGTGGGTGGTGGGTTTTACTGTTGGGGGGTGTTTGTATTTTTTTACAGGTAAAAGAGCTGATTTCTTTTGGGCAATGCCCCGCAAAAGGCCCTTTTAAGGGCCATTGGTAGCTTATTATAGGCTAGGGTTTTTTTTTATTTTGGGGGGCTTTTTTTATTTTGATAGGGCTATTAGATTAGGTGTAATTCTTTTTTATTTTTGATACTGTGGTTTTTTATTTTTTGTAACTTAGTGTTTTTATTTTTTGCAACTTAGTGTTTATTTTTTTGTAATTTAGTGTTTTTTATTTTTTTTTACCAAACGGCTAGATTACAAGTTTTGCGTTATGAGTGAAAAAGCCTCATAACGCTGCTTTTTCACTACTGCTGGTATTACGAGTTTTGCAGTTATAGGTGCACCGCACACTTTTTTGGCCGTAACGCAACGTAACTACCGCAGCTTTCAAAAAGTCCTTTTTCAATGGGACTTCCACAGCGCCGGTATTACGAGTTTGCCTGTCCGGCCAAATAATGAGCTGTACAGCCTATAACTACAACATCCGTACCGTAAACTGAAAGTCAGTAGTTATGAGTTTTGTTACAAAGCTGTAGCATAAAACTCATAACTAAAGTGTTACAAAGTACACTAACACCCATAACTACCTATTAACCCTTAAACCGAGGCTCTCCCGCATCGCAAACACTAAAATAAAATTATTAACCCCTAATTTGCCGCTCCGGACGTCGCCGCCACTATAATAAACAAACACTAGTTAAATATTATTAGCCCCTAATCTGCTGTCCCTAACATCGTCGCAACCTACATTACTGTTTTTAACCCCTAATCTGCTGCCCCCAAAATCGCCGACAGCCAACAAAATGCGAGCTCAATCCTATTGGCTGATTGGATCAGCCAATAGGATTGAAGCTCAATCCGATTGGCTGGATGAAGACTTCTGCCCGCCTGGAGGAAGAATTCTCCTGGCTTTGTTGAGGATGGATGTCCGGTCTTCAAAAACTGTAAGTGGATCTTTGGGGGTTAGTGCTCCTTTATTGCAGGTGTTAGGCTTTTTTTTAGCCGGCTCTCCCCATTGATGTCTATGGGGGAATCGTGCACGAGCATGTAAAACCAGCTCAAAGCAGCACTGGTATTTGTGTGCGGTATGGAGCTCAATGGAGCTCAACGCTGCCATATTGCCTGCTAACACCGGGTTTTTGCAAACCTGTAATAGCAGCGCTATAGGGAGGTGAGCAGTGGAAATAACTTGCAAGTTAGCACCGAGCAGCTCATAACGCAAAACTTGTAATCTAGCCATTAGTGTTTTTTACTTTTTTGTAATTTAGTAATTTTTAATTGAAGATTTAAATAATTTGAGTAGGGTTAGGTTTTTAAATATGTAATATAGTGAATTTAATTGGTAGTTTAATGTAATTTTAGTATATTAGTTAGGGTAGGTTAATTAATAGTTTAATACAGTTTAATTTAATTCTAAAGGTAAGTTTAAATTTATTATAAGATAGGGATGTTGTAATTTTAATGTAAAGTTAGCGGGTTGTTAGGTTAAGGGGATAATAGTTTAAGTTGGTTTATGGCGAAGTGGGGGGCTGGCGGTTTAGGGGTTAATAGGTTTAGTAAGTGGTAGTGATGTGGGAGGCCAGGGGTTTAGGGGTTAAAACATTTATTTAGTTGCTGTGGGGTCTGGGAGTGGCAAGAAAGGGGTTAATACTTTTATTTAGTTGCGGCGGGGTCCGGGAACGGCGGAATGGGGATAATACTTTTATTTATTTGCGGTGTGGTCCAGGAGCGGTGGGATAGGGGTTAATACTTTTATTTAGTTGCGGTGGGGTCCTTTTTTTCATCTGATTAAACTTTATTTCTGTATTTTTACCCTGGGGTAATGGTACCCTATTGAACCATAATAAAGCATTTAAAATTTTACCCACTACCTTGGTGCTCCTGTAAGTTTCTTTGCAGCTTAGAGTTTATATATTTTTGGCCAACAGTGAGCACAAGTTACTGGGTATAGCTGTGGAGGATGAGTTTGCAGAGCACCCAAAAGCGATGTCAGTGAAGGAATAAGGAAACCCAGGCATCAGTTTGAAGAGGTGAGCACATTTGCAAGCGGACTCCGCTGTATAAATTTGCATAAAGGAAGTTCTTAATATGTCAAGCACAGAATCTAGGAGCGGTGAGTCATTTTGGACTTTATTTCTGATACTTGCATATGTGTTTGTGCTATACCGAGGAAAACAATATAGAGTGGGGGAGAAGGGGAACACCCACACTATTTGTATTGGACAGTCTAATTAATGCAGTGTCCTGAAGGGACTTTTTCATTTGAACATTATTTAAAGTGCACACACCCTATACTTTTTCCCTACCATTTCTTGATGTTAATAACATTATGTAGGTGGCGGGGATGTCGGGTGGCATATTAGGGGTGTTTAGACTCGGGGCTTTTGTTAGGGTGTTAGGTGTAAACGTTACTGGTTTTCTACCATAGAAATCAATGGGATACCTGGCAGAATCAAACATAAGCTTTTGCTGCTTTCAGACTCCCATTGATTCCTATGGCATCCGCGGCCTCCAGGGTGGTCTATTGAAAACCAGGTACGCTGGGCCAGAATAGCCGCCAGCGTACCTGTTAACTATTTGATAACTTTGAAAAACTGTCAAATAGTGCCGAATGTGTATTCAGAACAGCTGTAATGACGTAAGCATCGATCTGTGTCGGATCGAGACCGGCGGATCGTATGTTACGTCACATATTTCAACTTTTGCCGGTCTGTAGGCTTTGATAACTAGCTCGGATCAAGCTCGCCACAATTACGCTGCGGAATTCTAGCGTATTTAAGGTTGATGGCTTGATAGATATCTCCCTAAGTAACTAAGGCATGCTCAGCCATTAGTTTGCTGTGTACTACCAGCTATGCTGTGATTTGCAAGTTTTTTTTCATGTCCGGTTATATGGTCTGCTTTTAACATCTGATGGCAGTTTTATTATATGTAGGTTTTTCTTGTATGAGTAGTCAGCAACATAGTATTTATGATTCATTACTGACACTATTTGATGTGATGCTCTGATAAACCACCTCGGTAATGTAGAGGTCTTGCTTCTATGTCAGAATAAATATATTTAAAGTTTGAAACAAAAATCCTTAGAGTGCCCTTCTTTACAAATATACATCTATACAAGTCTTTTTTGAGGATTGCGCTATTTGGGAAGAGTGTAAGTAAGCTCTAAGCAATCACTTTGTAGCATGATCATATAGACTGCATCATACTTAAAGGGACATTCTAGTCCAAAATAAATTTTCATGATTCAGTTAGAGAATGCAATTTGAAACAATTTTCTAATTTAATTTTATCACCAACTTTGCTTTGTTCTCTTGGTATTCTTAGTTGAAAGCTAAACCTAGGAGGTTCATATGCAAATTTCTAAGCTATTGAAGGACGCCTCTTATCTCAGGGCATTTTGACAGTTTTTCACCACTAGAGGGTGTTAGTTTATGTGTGTCATATAAATAACACTGTGCTCACGCACGTGGAGTTCCAGTGAGCCAGCTCTGATTGGCTAAAATGGATGTCTGTCAAAAGAACTGAAATATGCGGGCAGTTTGAAGAGGCTTAGATACAAGATAATCACAGAGGTAAAAAGTGTGTATTTATATAACTGTGTTGGTTATGCAAAACTAGGGAATGGGAAATAAAGGCATTATCTATCTTTTTAAACAATGAATATTCTGGTGTAGACTGCCCCTTTAAAAATAGCAGGTGAATCCAATTTTCCCTTTGCCTGTATCACATGACAGCCATCAACCAATCACAAAATGGATATTCATATATAATGGGCACTTTGCACATGCTTACTACTAGAGCCTCATAACGTGTGCTTATAAAAAGAATGTGCATGTTTTGATAATGGGAGAATATTGCAAAGTTTATTTTTTATTTGCATGAATCATGAAACTTTAAATTTTACTTTACTAACTCTTTCTTCCTTGTGACAACCTTTGAGGAACCTTAGCTACTATCCATAAGAGCATACCTAAGAAGGCTAAAAGGCCTTGCACATGTATATGACAGAAGTGTTTGCAACAATGTTTCCAATAATGTTATACATAACGTACTCACGTCACGTGTATGCTCCTATTCCTACCTCGGTATGCTCCATGAAAAGGATAGCAAAAACAAGTTAATTTTTCATAATAGAAGTAGATCTGAATTATTTTTTTTTATCTAATTTTTTTTTCCAATTTTTTTATTTAGAATAGATAATACAATAAAAAGAAAGAAAAAGAATAAGAAGGGTTTACATGAATTCAGAGTCCAAACAAGGACATAGACAGACAATATCATAAATAATATCAATGGTGATACACAAAAACACCTGACATCACAATAGTTCGACTTCTCTAAGACTACAGTGTCCCTAATATGGGTTTCACAGTGATGAGAGAATAGGGGTGTTTAGTGTATGCAATAAGACCAAAGGGAAGGGCCAAGTTAGATAGCTGACAGAGTCCAGTCTTGTGGGGTCTGTGGTTTTGTCTCCCAGAGGAAGTTAATATTATGAAAGACTTCCAAGGTATTTGTGGACATATGGTAGTATCTCTCAAGGGAAATATTCTTTGATGTTTGTTGTAGCCAATTATGTGTGAGGGGTATCCTCTCTTGTTTCCATAATCTTGGGAGTAATTGTTTGGCGCTGTTTAACATAATGTGGAATAACTTGCCGTGTAGTTTTGAGGGAGGTTTCGGAAATAAGTTAAAAAGGAAAATTAGTGGGTCAAGAGGCCAGGAACAGTTGAAAAAGAAATTAATATGTCTTCTGATGTCTTCCCAATATTTTATTATACCCGGGCACTCCCACCATATGTGATATAATGATCCTATTTGGCCACAGTTCCTCCAGCACTTATCTGAAGCCTGAGGGAAAATATGTTTTAATCTTGCTGGGGTTAGATACCATTGCATGAGAAGTTTGAAGTTCATTTCTAGTAAAGTTGAGGAGTGTGATGATAATGAAATGGACCTAAAAATAGAGTTCAAGTCAGAATGTTGGAGCTGATATGGTAAGCAGTTTTGCCATCTTTTGGTGTAAGAAGGTTGCTTCTGGTGGAGTGGTGATAACAGAATCTTATAAATGAGGGAGATTGAGTGTCTGGGTGGGGTAGTGGAAGTGCAGATGAGTTCAAATATAGAACGGGAACGAAGCATAGAGGATTTCGATACATTGTGCTGCAAGAAATGGGTAATTTGATGGTGGTGATACCAAGTCAGAGGGATTGCAGTCCCTAAATTTTGTATAAGGTTAAATGGAAGTGGCTTGGAGCCATCCAGAGTCAGAAACAAAGGTAAAAGTTTGTATATATCAGTACTGTTCTTTGTTATAAATTTTTTCCCTATTGGTAAATCTGGGTTATCCAATAGTGGTGTCAAGGGTGAAGGGATAGACGAGAAGTTGTGATAATGTCACAATGTCCTATCCCACGTATCAAAAGTTTCTTTAATGATGGGGGACTGGTATATAGTTTGTGGTCTGGAGTGGGGTGGTAGCCAACAGAGGCTGCCCAATTGGGGAGTTTTAGTTAGGTTGTGCTCTATCGAGATCCACGTTTTAGCTGTGGGATTGCCAAATTGGCACCAATCTAAGACTCTAGTCAAAATGGAAGAGGTTCTGTAAGCTTGGGTATCCGGGACACCCAAGCCCCCTTGAAGTTTGGGTAAGTATAAGGTGGTTTTTGCAACTCTCGGTGGTTTGTGTTTCCAGATGTAAGAGTTGAGTATAGCTTGGAGTTGGGGTAAAAAAGTTTTTGGGAGAGGAATCGGGACTGTTTGAAATACATATAAAATTTTTGGCAAAAGAGTCATTTTTAGAGTGCTGATTCTGCCCAACCAGGATATTGGTTTGAGAAGCCAATCTTCAGTTAAAGTGTGAAAGTCCTGGATGAACCTTTCATAGTTGAGTTTGAAAAGTTGGGAGGGGTCAGGTGATAATAAAATGCCTAGATATTTCAAAGAGTTATTCGCTATTATGAAGGGGGTACTGTGGGAGATTTGAGTGATTTCCTTTTTAGACATATGCATGGGGAGTAGTTCCGACTTGCTAAAATTGATAGAGTAGTTTGAAAATTTACTGTAAGTATTCAGGTTTTGTATAATGAGGGGGAGGGATGATGATGGATTTGAAAGGAACAGGAGGAGGTCATCAGCAAATAGAGCCAATTTATGTGTCTGGGATTCTAGGGATATCCCTGTAATTAAAGGGTTTTGTCTGAGGTGTAGGGCCAGAATCTCTATTGATATGACAAAGAGCAAGGGGGAGAGGGGGCAGCCCTGCCTTGTGCCGTTCATAATAGGGAAGGGGTCAGAGAGAATGCCATTAACCCTAACCTTGGCCGAGGGGTTGGTGTAAAGAGCTGAAATTTTAGATAGAAATTCTTCCGGGAAGCCAAATATTTGGAGAGCAGAGAAAAGGAAGGTCCAGTCCAGCCTGTCAAAGGCCTTTTCGGCATCTGTTGACAGGCGGACTGATGGAATTTGTTTTTTTGTAATAAGGTGTAAGAGGTGTAGAGATTTAACTGTATTGTCTTTCGCTTCTCTGCCTAATACAAAGCCTGATTGATCCTGGTGAATGATAAAGGGAAGTATGGGATTGAGTCTATTGGCAAGAATTTTAGAGTATAGTTTTAAATCAATGTTGAGCAGCGATATAGGTCTAAAATTGGCAGGTTGGTCTGGTTGTTTCCCTGGTTTTGGGAGGACGCTTATGTGGGCTTCTAGCATGTTGGGCGAGAAAGGGTTGGTTTTATCAATCGATTGGAATAGATTTAAGAGGTTTTTTTATATAATTTTTATTAGGTTTTCACAAGTATAAAAATAAACAAAATAAAAAAAAATATTTCCAGATCATAAATCATTGGTATTAAGAAAACATAGTTTACAGGGTTATCAAATCACAAAATCCCAGACTAAAGGTGTAGATAATTATAAATCAGGACATTGTTCGTATGGACAAACTATCTTCATGCTCATTCCTCCAGTCCAGTCCACCAACAACCTTTGTCTATGTGTATTCCACTGAGCTGCTTCTGCATACATAATCCATGCTTCCCACACCCCAAAAATTGGTCCTTTTGGACTAATAAATCATCTGAGATACTAGACATTTGATAAATATGTTCTATTTTGTGCAAGACTATTGCAAAATCCGGCAACTCTTTTTTTCCAGTATCGGGCTATGCACAGTCTAGTTGCCGTACATATTGTCATAACTAGTTTACAGTTGTATTTAGTGAGACCCGGTATTGGTTTGTGTAATAAGGCTTGCGTTGGGGTGAGAGTGATTTATCTATGGAATAGGGTGCTTAATATATCTGAGGTTTGTAACTAATTTATAAATATTTTACTTTGCAAGGGTTGCATTTTATAAAACAAAATAACTGTTTGTTGGTTTGTATCTATCCATTTTTTTTATTTTTATTTTTCTTGTTTCCTGTGTGGGTAATTAGGGGTGGGATTTTTTTTTCAGCTGTTTGGGCCTAGCTAGACTATAAATTTAGCACATTTACTCTGGGAGCTTGCTCTTTCAGGCTTGCTGTATTGATTCTCTGTTAAAGTAAGATTGTCTGTTTAAGTATAATAGTTAGCTTACAAAGGTAGTTAGGCTAACAAGGGTTTGGGGTAACCAAGGGGAAATATATTTATTTTATACTTGTAAGTTAAACCTTTTATTAAGAATGTGTGAGAATCTCATTCAGTGTACAGCTTGCCACATGTTTGCATCACTGGAGCAGCCGCTTCTGGGATTATATGTTTGTGGCAAGTGTGAGCATATTGTCTCTTTAGAAACTCTGGAGGAACGAATTGCAACACTACATGAAATTCAGACACTTGAAAGGGAAATGGATAGGACTGAGCTGGTTGTTAATGGTTCCAGCAGTGGGAATGGGGAGGATTCAGATGAGGAGACTCCAGGATGTAGCTGGGTCACAGTTAGAGGGCGAAGTAAAGGTAAGCGGAAGAGACAGGCCAGTTCTGAGCTGGTACACCCCAATAGATTTGCCAGATTAAGTGAAGATGTTGGGGATATCAGTTCAGGGGTGGCAGTGTCAGATAGGGCTGTGTTGCCTAGTATAGTGAACAGTCCTTTAGCTGTGGAAGAGGAGCATACTATGGTGGGCAGTCCTTCAGTCATGGAAGAGGGGCATAAAAGTCAGGGCCAGAGGCAGATGTTGGTGGTAGGAGACTCTATTATTAGGAAGGTTGATAGGGTAATTTGTCATCCAGACCCTTTACATAGAACAGTTTGCTGTCTTCCAGGGGCTCGTGTTAGGCATATTGTGGAACGTATTGATAGATTGTTAGAGGGATGTGGGTCTGATCCTGCAGTCATGGTGCATATTGGTACTAATGAAGGAATCGGTGGGAGATGGAGAGTCCTAAAAAATGACTTCAGGGAGTTAGGTAACAAGCTTAAAGCAAGGACCTCCAAAGTAATATTTTCTGAGATATTACCAGTGCCGTGTGTTAACTCAGTAAGGCAGAAGAAGTTAAGGTCTGTTAATTCATGGCTAAAAACATGGTGTAAAAATGAGGGGTTTGACTTTTTAGAACACTGGGCTGATTTTTCACTAGGGTACAATTTGTACAGTAAGGATGGATTGCACCTGAATGACATGGGTGCAGGTGTGTTGGGGGAAAGGATGGTAGCACATTTAGAGAACCTTTTAAACTAGGCAAAGGGGGGGAGGGTCAGTTAGAACACAATAGAACAGAGAGATCAGTCTGTGAATATGTCACTCCCTTAATATCTCAAGGAAGGGATGACTTAAGAAATGTCACATTAGAAAGTATAGAGGAAAGCACACCAAGTAGCAGCAGAAAGCACATGAAAATTAAATGTATGACAACAAATGCAAGAAGCATGACAGGTAAAATGGGGGAGCTGACGCTTTTAGTTGCAGAAGAGGACTATGATGTTATCAGTATAACTGAAACTTGGTGGGATGATTCGCATGAGTGGGCAGTTAACTTAGAGGGGTATACATTATTTAGGAGGGACAGGAATAATAAAAGGGGTGGAGGAATCTGCATGTATATTAAACCTAACCTTAAACCTACAATAAGGGAAGATATTTATGATACAAGTGACAATGTAGAGACCCTGTGGGTTGAAATAAAGAGTGGGGGGGAAAATCCTAAAAAAATATTACTAGGAACATGCTACAAGCCTCCCAACATTAGTGACCCGGAGGAAACTCAACTACTTATCCAAATAGGTAAGGCTGCTAATAACAGTGCTGTAATTATGGGAGATTTTAACTATCCTGATATAAACTGGGCCTATGAAACTAGTAATTCAGCTAAGGGGGATAGATTTTTAAATGTTCTCAGGGATAACTTCTTGTCACAATTAATAGAGGAGCCAACTAGGAGTAAAGCTATATTGGATTTAGTGGTATCAAACAATACAGATATAATATCAAACATAGAAGTTAAAGAACATTTGGGTAACAGTGATCATAACATGGTCACATTTGAAATCTCTTTTCATATGCAGTGTTTTAAAGGCTTAACTAAGACTTTTAATTTCAAGAAAGCAAAATTCAACGATTTAAGGAAATCATTAAAAAATATAAATTGGGACAATGTATTTTCTAATAAAAATACAGAGGATAAATGGATAATATTTAAAAATGTGTTAAATAAATATACATATCAACACATATCATATGGTTATAAAAATAAAAATAAAAAAACAAAGCCGTTATGGCTAAATAAAAATGTGTTAAGAGAAATTAGGAAAAAACGTAGGGCATTTAAATTATTAAATGAAAATAGTACAGACTCAGCATGCAATATTTATAAGGAATGTAACAAAGCATGCAAAAAAGCAATCAAATTAGCAAAAATTGAAAATGAAAAATTAATTGCCAAGGATTCTAAGTCTAACCCTAAAAGGTTCTTTAAGTACATAAATAGCAACAAATCTAAGAAGGATAATATAGGTACATTAAAATGCGTGGAGGGTAGTATGATAAAAAAATGACAGGGAGAAGACTGAGGTACTAAACCAGTTTTTTTCTTCAGTATACACAAGAGAGGAACCATTGAATGATACTTTGGAACAGAATAGAACATGCCAGTCCATACCACTAACTGGGTTTTGTTTAGAGGATATCAGGAAAAAACTGGAAAATATTAAGGTAAATAAAACTCCATGCCCAGATGGAATACATCCAAGGGTGTTAAGGGAATTTAGCACTGTTATAGACAAACCTTTACTCTTAATTTTTCAAGACTCATTATCCTCAGGCATGGTACCCCAGGATTGGCGTAAAGCTGATGTGGTGCCACTCTTCAAAAAGGGAAGCAGGGATGATCCAGGAAGCTATAGACCAGTTAGTCTGACATCAATAGTGGGGAAGATATTTGAAGGGATTATAAGGGATTATATTGATGAGCATATTCGTGTAAACAAGATTATGAGTTCTAATCAGCATGGCTTTAGGAGAAATAGATCATGTCAAACTAATCTAATTAGATTCTACGAGGAAGTAAGTAAAAATATAGATAAAGGGGAATCAGTTGATGTGATATACTTAGATTTTGCAAAGGCATTTGATACAGTGCCACATGAGAGATTAATGCACAAAATTAAGGGACTGGGAATATCTGAAAATGTTAGCTCATGGATAAATAACTGGATAAAAGATAGCGAGCAACGAGTAGTAGTAAATGGATCATACTCAGATTGGACAAAGGTAATCAGTGGCGTCCCCCAGGGATCAGTACTGGGCCCTGTTCTTTTTAATATTTTTATAAATGACTTGGAGCAAGGATTAAATAGCGACATCTCTATTTTTGCAGATGATACTAAGTTAAGTAAGGTCATTAGGTCAGAGCAGGACGAACTCTCTTTACAAAGGGATTTGCTAAAATTAGAACTATGGGCAAGTGAATGGAAAATGAGATTTAATACGGAAAAATGCAAGGTTCTACATTTTGCAAGTAAAAATAAGCAGGCTACGTATTTTTTAAATGGGACAAGACTTAGCCAAACACAGGAGGAAAGGGATTTGGGAGTAGTAATAGATAACAAGCTAAAGATGGGTGCACAATGCAGGGCAGCGGCTTCAAAGGCTAATAAGATACTAGCATGTATTAAAAGAGGCATTGATTCAAGGGAGGAAAGCATAATTCTGTCATTATATAAAGCCCTGGTAAGACCTCACCTTGAGTTTGGAGTGCAGTTCTGGGGACCGATTGCTAAAAAAGATATTGCAGAACTAGAAAAAGTTCAGAGAAGGGCCACAAAGCTAATAAGGGGATTGGAGAAATTAACCTATGAGGAGAGGCTAGCCAAACTGGGTCTGTTTTCTTTAGAAAAAAGGCGCTTGAGAGGTGACATGATTACTTTATATAAATATATTCAAGGCCCATATACAGAGATGGCAGAAGCTCTGTTTATTCCAAGAAAATTGTTTCTGACAAGAGGTCAAAATTTAAGGTTGGAGGAAAGGAGATTTAATCTCCTGCAACGGAAACGTTTTTTCACTGTAAGAGCAATAAAATTGTGGAACTCATTACCAAAGGAGGTAGTGAATGCCAATACCATAGATACATTTAAAAATAGTCTGGATAAATTTCTGTATATAAACAAAATTCATGGATATGATTGCTAGTATTAAATGGGTCACATTTTAATGGGGTTATTTAAGCTTAACTGGAGCTTTTTGAAAGTATTTTAGATTTGTATAGGTTGAACTCGATGGACTTCAGTCTTTTTTCAACCTTATCTACTATGTTACTATGTTACTATGTTTGTGCAGCTGACCTACAGTGCCACCACATATGCATGTATGTGCCTCTCTCTGAACAACCCCTAAAACAAATAAAACAAAGCTCATTTTTGTTATCCACTTGTGGGTAAAAAAAACAGCCTTTATTTAAAATCCACAGGACGTCATCAGGTGCACCTTCAGAAATTTTATTAAAACAAGCACATGTTTCGGCTATTGCAATAGCCTTTTTAAATAGCACAATAAAACCAGTGCTCTTGAAAAAGTGTGTGTCTTGTAACATTCCTAATTAATATTTCTTTTGATTGGTGCTCTTGGGTCAGTATATAAGGTTTGTATAGTTTTAAGGAAACTTCCCCTGAACTCAAATGTCTCTAAAATGTTAAGTAGGGAGTCCCAATTGACCCTATCAAAGGGCTTCACTGCATCTAATGTTAGAAGCAAAGAAGGTATCATATGTTTTGAGGCGTAATTAATTAAGTCTATGGTTCTCTTAATATTGCCTGGGGCTTCACAGGATCTAATAAAACCTATTTGGTCAGGGTGAATTAGTTGTGTCATAATAGGATTTAGTCTGTCCGTCAGTATATTTGTCAAAAGTTTGATGTCTTGATTGTTGAGTGATATGGACCTAAAATTTTGGCAATGTTGTTTGTTTTTCCCTGGTTTGGGTATAACCAAATTCATGGCTAACATTAGTTCCAGTGGAATCATCATTCCTTGCATAATGGGGCACCAGTAATTCTTTCAGGTGTTCATAAAAGACCCCTGGGAAACCATCAGGACCTGGGGCTTTAAAGGTTTTGCTGTTTTTAATGGCATTTAGTACTTCTTGTATGGTAGTAGGTGAATTTAGTTTATCTGAGGATTTTTCATCTATCTTTGGAAGGTCACAGTCTTGTATAAATGACTGTATATCATTTACATTTCCATTAGAAAAAGGGAGATTATAAAGTTTCTGATAAAATTCGGCAAATGTATTGGCAATATCTTGCGGTTATTCGTTATTGTCCCATCTTGTTTCTGTATTTGTGGGATTGATTTGGTTCTAGCAATATTTTTAAGTTTGTTGGCTAACATTTTGTCAGGCTTGTGTGCATACATAAAATAGTGGGCATCTAATATTTTTATTGATTTTAAAACTTCTTGGTTAAGCATGTTGTCAAATTCTGTTTTCTTTGTTCTTATTTGCTTGTTTAAAGAGGGAGACGGGTTTGTTTTATGTAATTGGGATACTTGTGTTATTTCTGATCTCAGTTGGTCATGTCTGTTACGGTGAATTTTCTTTTGTTTATTGGTCTCCCCTATTATTATTCCTCTTGTGAATGCTTTAAGTGATCCCCACTCAAAAAGTGGGCTAGATGAGGTATTATGATTATCTTTAGTAAAATCCATTAATTTATTTTTAAGACTGTAAAAATATGGGATCTCCCAATAAGGTGGGGTTTAGTGTCCATGATTTGACTTGCTTGGGGTTAAGTATTCTTGTGAGGTTGGTCAAGATCATCACATGGTCTAACCATGTTACATCTATTATTTGTGATTTGTAAATTAGAGGTGGCATAGTTAGGCTCAACAAAAAATGGTCTAAGTGCAAAGAGGTGTCATATACAGTTGAATGGAATGTCCATTCTCTCTCCCCCCCCTATGTAGTGTCCTTCAACTGTCAGTCAGGATGTGATCTAAGATGAAATCTAATTAAGAAAATTTTGTTGGTTCCTCTCTAGTCCTCCCATTTTTCTCAGTTCTTCCCCATTTCTGATCAACAACTAGGTTGAAGTCTCCTCCCATGATGATCCTGAATTTTCTCCAATGTATTCACATTCTGAAATTTTTGTTAAGAAGGCTTTTTGTGAGTCATTAGGTGCATAAATATTCCCAATTATTACGGGTTTACCTTGTATTTTGCCCTGTAAGATTATGTATCTGCCCTGTGGGTCTATTATAGCTGCATATTCTTGAACGAGTGTATGAGGATGGATGCTCCACACTGTTTTTTAACACAAGTTGCATGATATTGGCTTGAGTATGCTCAATCACAGTATTTCGGGGTAGTTGTTTTTGTGAAGTGTGTTTCTTGTAGTATAATTAGGTTAGCCCCAGTCGCTTATATTCTAGGAGGGCTTTTTTGCATTTAGTATGTGAGTGTAGGCCTTGAACATTATGGGTTAAAATTCTAAGTGACATTATGGGTTAAATTAGTAGGTCTGTAGACCAGACTTCCACTGTGTAGTAAAGGATGTAATTGCTGTAAGGTAGAGATCTGAACAGACAATGATCCTGTAAATTCCTCTGTGTGTGAAATCTGTGTGTATAATTCAACAAAATCTTGAACATAAAAAAATGTAACATTCAACAAAATAATTTGAACATATACGGATAAGGATTAGAAGAGGAGGGGATTGAAGGAGAGGGCGTTTTTTTTGAGGGGGGGAGAAAATCGGTTCACTCATTGTATAAAGATGGTTTTTAATTAGAATACCAAAAACTTGGTTGCATAAGGAAGATATTAAAGGGATAGTCTTTCAGTTGATATAGACTAGATGTATTAGCAAGGGAATCAGATGCTCTTCCCTCTTAGTGGCGAATGGATGTAGTGTAGTTGTCTCAGTGGTTCTCTTTAGCTATGTAAAAGTGGGGAAATAGGATAGATCTGGGGTGAGTTAGGTAAGGGAAAAAGAAGGAGGCTTGTAGGGATGGATAGGTGAGGGATTAGATCAGGAGTGAGTTAGGTAAGGGAAAAAGAAGGAGGTTTGTAGGGATGGGTAGGTGAGGGATTAATTAGACCATTCACTAAATAAATAAGATTTAGGTAATAATATCAAATACTGAATAAGAAACATGTGGAACAATAATAGGTTAGTCTCTCAACCTGTACTATCTGACTGTTGTTACCGGCTAGTCAGGTACTCACTACCCAGGAAATCAAGTAATTGCAGAGTGGATCATGCTTTGGCTCCCATTATTTGGCAGGTTTTGCCTAGCCTTCTTGGATTGTCCAGTGTTCTGTACTGTAGACCAGGCTCTATTTTAAGTCTTTCTGCGTTGAGGAAGCTATGTCTCAAGATTTTGAGTAGGGATCTTTAATTTAGCCAATAAGGAGAGTCCATCTTGTAGAGGGGTGCAGGTGTAGGTGTTGTCGTTGCACTGGAATAGTAGTTTAAATGGAAAAGCCCATCTGTATAGAATTTTAGCTTCTTTAAGAGCGTTATGGACAGGTTTCAAGTCTCTTCTTTTTTTCAATGTGATTGGAGAAATGTCTGCGAAGATCTGAAGGACTGTTCCTTCAAATTCTATTTGTGGAAGTTTTCGCGCTTCTTGTAGGATTTGCTCTTTGATGTGGTGGTAATGTAATTTAAATATTATATATCTTGCAAATGTTCCTGGAGTTGGTTTAGACAGTGCTCTGTGTATTCTGTTTAATAACATTGGGGTTATAATCTGTTAGAATAATTCAGTGATTGTTGTTTGTAGATCTTTGTAAGATTCTGGGAGATTCCTTATTCTCAGGTTTGATCTACGGGATCTATTTTCTAGATCTTCCAGTTGTGATTCTAATCTCAGTATTTGTGTCTGTTGCTCCTCCATGTTGGACTGTATTGTGGATGTAGCTTCTACTATGTTGTCTATTTTTCCTTCCTATTCTGAGGTTCTGCCTCCGATGTCTTGTATGTCTTGTTTGAGTTCTTGCATTGCTGATCGAAATTCCTCTTGAAAAAGAGCTTTGATTTAGGTTAGTAATTCCGGATTAGGATTAGACATGTGTGACGCTAAAAAAATTGTTTCGTTTCGTTTTCATTAGTTAAATAAATAATTTCGTTTCGGCAAATTAGTTTAGTTAAGTTTAAAAAAAAATGTTTCGGCAAATTAGGTATGTTAAGTTAAATAGTTTTTTCGGATCTGTTCATTTTTTCAGATCCATTCTTTACTCATATGCATTATTCTATTCTGAAGTTTAGAATAAAATAATGCATATGAATAAAGAATGGAACCGAAAAAACAAAAGGATCAGAAAAAACTATTTAATTTAAAATAACTAATTTGCTGGCGATTGGCAAAACAAAATTATCTAAAACCGCCGCCACCGCCGCCACCCACATCGCTGACAATAAATAAAGCTATTAACCCCTAAACTTCCGTCCCCCCACATTGCCAGCACTACCTAAACCTATTAATCCCTAAACCGCACCCCCCACATCGCCAAAACTAAATAAAATTGTTAACCCCTAAACCACCGTTCCCCAGCATCGCCAACACTAACTAAAACTAATTAAACCTATTAACCCCTAAAACGCTGTTCCCAAACATCACCAACACTAATTACACCTTTTAACCCCTAAACCGCAGCTCCCCGACATCGCTGAAACTAAATAAACCTATTAACCCCTAAACCGCCATTCACAAACATCACCAACACTAACTATAAACCTTAACTATAAACCTATTAACCCCAAACCGCAGTTCCCCGACATTGTCGAAACTAAATAAATCTATTAACCCCTAACCCGCAGTTCCCAAACATCGCCAACACTAACTAAACCTATTAACCCCTAAACCCCAGTTCCCCCGACATCGCAGACACTAACTAAACCTATTAACCCCTAAAACACCGCCCCCACATCGCAACAACCTAATTAAACTATATTAACCCCTAAACCTAACACCCCCTAACTTTAAAATGATTAAAATAGCTAAATTAAAGTTATGATTATTAACTAACTACCTAGTTAAAATAAATACAAACTTACTTGTGAAATAAAAATAAAACCTTATCTTACACTAATAAAACATAACATTATAAAAATTAAAAACCTAACATTACAAAAAAAATTAAAACTACAATTACAAAAAATAAGAAACACTAAAATTACAAAAAATAAAAAAACAACCATTACAAAAAATAACAAACGAAATTATCCAAAACAATAAAAATTATTCCTATTCTAATACCCCATTTAAAAAAAAAAAAAAACACCCCAAAATAAATGAAACCTAATCTATAATAAACTACCAATAGCCCTTAAAAAATTAAAACAAACACCTCCTAACATTACAAACCCCCACCCCCACAAACCCACAAAATAAAAAAACCTAACTAAAAAAACCTAATCTACCCATTGCCCTGAAAAGGGCATTTGTATGGGCATTGCCCTTAATTGGGCATTCAGCTCTTTTACTGCCCTTAAAAGGGCATTCAGTTCTTTTTTGGCCCATTAAAAGCCCTAATCTAAAAACATTCCAGCCAATATGAATGAGAGCTGCTTAAATCCTATTGGCTGTTCAAATCAGCCAATAGCATTTAAGCAGCTCTAATTCCTATTGGCTGATTTTAATTTTTCAGCCAATAGGAATGCAACGGTACCCCAATATAAAAGGGGTACCTTGCATTGAATCCTCAGTGAGCGGCGGACGATCGCATGAAGAGGACCTTCACATCGGATCGATGGATCTCTGTCTGGACCTCCACCTCCGCAGGAATGAAGAAGATGTCCATCCTGCGATGGATGAAGATGGAGCCGCCTGGAAGAAAATTCTTTGCCGCTGGGATGAAGATCTTTCACCGGACTTCAGCAACTGTGAGTACCGATTTTGGAGTTAGTGTTAGGTTTTTTTTGTTTTGTTTTTTTAGGTGTTTTTTTTTAGATTAGGGCTCTTTTATTTTAAAGGGCAGTAAAAGAGCTAAATGCGCTTTTAAGGGCAATGTCCATACAAATGCCCTTTTTAAGGCAATGTGTAGATTAGGTTTTTTTATTTTGTGGGTTAGGGGGGGTTGGGGTTTGTAATGTTAGGGGGTGTTTGTTTTTATTTGCAAAAGAGCTGTTAACTTTAGGGCAATGCCCTACAAAAGGCCCTTTTAAGGGCCCTTGGTAGTTTATTATAGTTTTTTTTTTTTTTGGGATGTTCTTTTAACACAGGGTATTAGAATAGGAATAATTTTTATTATTTTAGGTAATTTTGTTTGTTATTTTTTGTAATTGTAGTTTTTTTATTTTTTGTAATTGTAGTGTTTATTATTTTTTGTAATTGCAGTTTTAACTTTTTTTGTAATGTTAGGTTTTTTATTTTTGTAATGTTAGGTTTTAGTGTAAGCATAGGTTTTATTTTTATTTCACAGGTAAGTTTGTATTTATTTTAACTAGGTAGTTAGTAAATAGTTATATTGTAGCTAGCTTCGTTTTTTTTATTTCACAGGTAAGTTTGTATTTATTTTTAAATAGGTAGTTAGTTAATAATTGTAACTTTTATTTAGGTCTAATTTAATTATGTTAAAGTTAGAGGGTGTTAGGTTTAGGGGTTAATATACTTTAATTTTGGTTGTTATGATTTAGGTCTAATTTAATTATGTTAAAGTTAGGGGGTGTTAGGTTTAGGGGTAATATAGTTTAATTTTGGTTGTTGTGATTAAAGGGACAGTCTACACCAGAATTTTTTATTGTTTTAAAAGATAGATAATCCCTTTATTATCCATTCCCCAGTTTTGCATAACCAACACAGTTATATTAATATACTTTTAACCTCTGTGATTATCTTGTATCTAAGCCTCTGCAAACTGCCCCTTTATTTCAGTTCTTTTGACAGACTTGCAGTTTAGCCAATCAGTACCTGCTACCAGATAACTTCACATACACAAGCCCAGTGTTATCTATAGGAAATACATGAACAAACAACCTCTAGTGGTGAAAAACTGTTAAAATGCATTCTGAAAAGAGGTGGCCTTCAAGGTCTAAGAAATTAGCATATGAACCTCCTAGGTTAAACTTTCAACTAAGAATACCAAGAGAACAAAGCAAAATTGGTGATAAAAGTAAATTGGAAAATTGTTTAAAATGACATGCTCTATCTGAATCATGAAAGTTTATTTTGGCCTAGACTGTCCCTTTAAGGTCTAATTTAATTATGTTAAAGTTAGGGGTGTTAGGTTTAGGGGTTAATTTAGTTTAATTGTGGTTGTTGCGATGTGGGGGCCAGCGATTTAGGAGTTAATAGGAAAAGTTAGTATTGGCAATGTGGGTGTATGGCGGTTTAGGGGTTAATAGGTTTAGTTAGTGTCGGCAATGTTTGGGAACTGCAGTTTAGGGGTTAATAGGTTTAGTTAGTATTGGCGATGTCAGGAAACTGCAGTTTAGGGGTTAATAGGTTTAGTTAGTTTTGGCGATCTTTGGGAACGACGGTTTAGGGGTTAATAGGATTATTTAGTGATTTAGTTAGTGTCGGCGATGTCGGGGAACTGTGGTTTAGATTAGAAATGAAAATGAAAAATTTTTAATATGAATAAAGAATGAATCCGAAAATGTGGAAACTGATTTATTCAGTTTCTAAATTTTTCGGGATTTTTGTTATGGTGCCAATTCGGAAATTCGGATTCATTAGAATCTCCAAATTGGGCAAAATTCATCTGAAATTTTTTTGGGGCCGAAACGCACATGTCTAATTAGGATTAGGACCAAAGTCTGAGGCTGAAATTTCTGCTGGAGTATCTTGTGAATCTTCACTTACTGTCGAGGGAGCTTGGCTCTCTCCTTTTTGTTTTTTGTGATTTTGTCAGGCAGTCCTTCATGGTTTGTGTTCTACTTTTCATATTAACTCAACAAAGAGGATCTTGATGCATAGTATTCAATGTAAAGTATGTGTTGGCGTTGTGGATGGTCACAGTATTTGAAAGAGATCAAGGGTTGCCGACAACTGTGTGTTCCTATGATATCATATTTGGATGATGTTAGATACTTAGTTGAGGTGCAGAGCTAACGAGCATGATTAAATTAGACATGTGCATGGCGAAAAAATTCGGTTCGGTTCGGATCGATTCGGAATTTTTCGAAGTTCGGTTCGGATCGATTCGAATTCGGAAAATTATGAATCGATTTGTTTCGGATTCGTTTCGGATTCATTCGGATTCAAAGAAATTCGGCTGGATTCGGTTCGATTCGGTTCAATTCGGTTCGTAAATTCGGCATTTCGGTAAGTGTTAGGTGGGATTAGACTAGTATTATACTGTATATTAGGTGTTAACCTAATATACTGTACAATACTAGTGTAATCCCAATGGCCATCCGAATTTACGAATCGATTCGGTTCGATTCGGTTAGATTCGGAAAATTCGGCAGAATTTTAATTCGGAAATTCGGTTCAATCCGAATCGCCGAATTTGCCGAATTTTCCGAATTTCCGAATCGAACCGAAACGAATCGCACATGTCTAGATTAAATCAATTTTCTTCTCAGATAATCTCCCACTTTGGATTCTTAGTTGCTATGTGGACCCTGGCCAAGAGCAAGCAAGGAAGGCAGGAGGTTTTGGTCTCACTTGCTGAGAAGATTACTCAACATTTGCTTTTTTTAATTACTCAGCACATCTTTGTAATTCAGTACAGTTGTGTGCTTGTTAATTGATAGCTTAATGTAGGGACTTTGAGGCCTATGTAGCATAGGTCTTGCGGACCTGATCCGACAGTGCGGATCAGGTCCGCAAGACCTCGCTGAATGCGGAGAGCAATACGCTCTCCGTATTCAGCATTGCACCAGCAGCTCACAAGAGCTGCTGGTGCAACGCCACCCCCTGCAGACTCGCGGCCAATTGGCCGCCAGCAAGGGGGCGTCAATCAACCCGATCGTTCTTGATCAGGTTGAATTCTGGCGATTCCTGTCTGCCACATCAGAGCAGGCGGACCGGGTTATGGAGCAGCGGTCTTTAGACCGCTGCTACATAACTGCTGTTTCTGGTGAGCCTGCAGGCTCGTCAGAAACACGGGGCTTCAAGCTCCATTCGGAGCTTGATAGATAGGCCCCTAAGTCTCTCTCAGTGTCTCACAGTGCAGGAAGACTCTAGTGTTCAGTTGTATATAGGCTTATTGACAATTGTTGCTAGAGCACTGTTAGGCGTCGTTTTCAGGAGGGGGGTGTCAGTTCAGAACTGGGCATCGGGCACACCGTACCAACTGGAAATGAATACATTATTTGTTCAGGATATCCACGAGAATAGATTTCAGACCACGCAGCTATGATTCCAAAAGCTATTCTGTTTATTGCAAGTTGAAAGGCACTTCTTATAGCCAAGAGTTACAGCATATAAGATTAACAAGTGACGTATTCATAATTACATCATCTTACATAGTATTTCTGCAAGAACAAAGAAACTCATTTAAAATATAATTGGAAGAAAAGGAGTGTTAGGGAGTCATTTCTACAGAAATACCTAACTTCAGATAACAGTAAATCTGGGCCTTATAGCCCAGCACAAATCAAGGCCGTTTGACATTTTGTAGAGATAACAATGCATCCAAGCACATCTCCACTCTCAATATCAGTTGGAAGTGGCTACCAGAAGTAGAAAAAATAGGGCACTTCTCTCCGGGGGTGTGTGTCTCCTTTTGACCAAGTAGGGCAAAGGAACTGGGGATATGACCCACCTGTATCAGACAGGTGGGAAATGAAGGAGAAGTGCCATTCAAAATGGACTGGTATGGTAGATGGTTACCCACTATTTACATATCTTTAGGGTGGTATCTCAGTTAAAATGTTTGAAATTTAACCTGCGTCAGTCTGGGTCTAGTAATATGTTGACTTCCCCTCTTCCTGTTAAACTATTGGAAGGGCCTTCAGTTGGTATGTGATATGAAGCATTTAGTATTGTAAAGGTAGGTCTTATATGTGGCGTAGTTATAAGCCACTTACCCTTCTCCATTTCTGGATGTCGTTTGGTAGCGTGATCTGTGTGTCTCTAGTTACGTTTGTTAGGCGAAGGCCTAAAACAGATGACCGTCTCAATGTCTCCGAGTCTCCCTTTCTTTTTTTCGCTCTGTTAGCGCCTCCGGAGCAGAGCCCCAACCCTCCGGATGGTGATTAAGTGCTGACTGACTTGCAGGGGTGGTGTGCTGCTTGATTACTGGTTAGTAGGCCTTGATACCAGATCTAAGCCACTTACTATTACTCAATCTGCAGACCCCTCTGCCTCCAGAATTTGTTCAGCTTGAGTCTTTCCGTCACCTGCCGTGATAATTGCAAGAAATATCAAGTTTGGGTTGTCGGCTTTTGCTGAGCGCTCCCTTGCTGTGGTGCCTTCTTTAGTGTCAAATAAAACTTAGATATAAGTCCCTTTTGGGTAAGGTATATATTTGTTCACTTTACATGAGGAAAAATCTGTATTTTAGTTGGTTTTACCAGCTTTTAACGTGTGGTATAGTCGGAGCTCTATACAGATGCAACTTTCCTCTTCAACGTTTAGCTCCGACCCATCTGAACTTTTTTTTAAAGTTGCATGTCATGAAAGTTACATTTTGACCTTCATATCCCTTTAAATAATAAAAAACAAACTAAATAATGGGGGGAAAATTAGCTTGCAAGTCCCTCAATGTTTAAGCATAAGTTCTCCTTATAATTAGGCCCGGATTGGCCATAGGGCATACCGGGCATTTGCCCGGTGAGCCTCCAGTTACCTTAGCCCCACACACCAGTAACATCATGTCTGGGTCGTCAACTTAGCACATATCGATTAGCGGTGCGGCCAGGGCTGCCATCAGGGGAAAGGGGTTACTGGGCTGGGGTCAGATGCCCCGTGCCCCAACCACCAGCAACGTTTTTAAAATTGAGTCAGCGCTGCAGAGATTTTTGCGCTACTTAGCGCAGGTGTTTTGAGTGACTCGCATAATATTTTGTGTGGACTGGAGTGCACTGTAATTTACTAAGAGCTGATTTAACCCTGACTTTCCCTTTATTTCTGTGATGTCTTTGGCCCGGGTTCCTTCACCCACCCCCTTAATGTGAGCAGGCTCAGACAGTGTGGGCCCACCCCCAGCAATATAGCTAGATTCTAAATGAGCGGGAAGCCGGGAGCAGAAGCACAGGCTGCAAGCAGTGATCCTGGAGTGGAGTGAGTTGCCCAACAATTTTAAAAGTAAGGGTAAAACACAACAGTTGTTACACACACTTGTATTTGAAATATATAAAAGTGTTTTTAAAAAAATGCACAAGAATTTTTTTTTTTTTCTATCATAACGTTTTTTTGTTTTAATTTAAAAAAACACACAATTATCTTGCATGTGAGCTATAAATTTATTGTGCTCAGGAGCAGGGCCGTTTTTAGGGGGCCAGGATTTTTCCTACTCATCCCAACCACTGTCGATAGATTAACTTGTGTTACGTGTGACACTAGTAACATTAAACACAAGCTAATCTATAGGCAGAGGTTGGGATGAGTAGAAAGAATCCTCCGGTAGCTTTTCTGATAGCTACATACCCCAACATTCCCCACAGAGAGGTGAGAGGTGTAGTTGAGGGGTTATTCCCTCTAAGAGGCTTACTCACCCACCCTGCACAGC
This sequence comes from Bombina bombina, assembly GCF_027579735.1. Lineage (NCBI taxonomy): Eukaryota > Metazoa > Chordata > Amphibia > Anura > Bombinatoridae > Bombina > Bombina bombina. Next base: position 676,261,487 of record NC_069502.1, on the reverse strand, counting down.
TGGATCACAATTTTCTCGCTCCTGGTTTTAAACTGGAACAATATGGTGCTCTGAGGGCAGGTATTTTATTGCTGGCCCCTTCCTGTGCCCCAAAACCACTTCCCCATCTCAGGTACTGCAGGGGCACAGCTGCAACAGACCCTCCAACTGAGTGTGGGAGGCTGGTGCTAAAATCGGCAAGTGTGGATTTCACTTCTGTAAAGCACAAGGAGCTCTGGAGCTGTCAGAATGGCGGCCCCTAGTGGTGAGAGCATTCAACGTTTCTAACAAATTTGACAACACTAAAATATTTTAGTGTTGTCAAATTTGTTAGAAACGTTGAATAGATAACTACATAGAAATAGATAAACTTTTTCTTGCGAATCAAGAGGACATAAAAGTTGGAAAAAACAACATATTTTTGTGTTATATTGCATTTCAAAGACATACCCCTTTTAAGTATATTTTTTTATTTTTTTATTTTATCTCCTATGATCTGTTTTTTAAAAAGACAAAAGTGCAAATAAAAATACTCTAATACTCTATAACTGCAAATGTGTTTAATCACATAGCTAAAGTCAACTCCAGAGGGGCAATGCACTTCTGGGAGCTAGCTGGACACATCTGGTGAGGCAATGACAAAGGGCATATGTGTGTACCAACCAATTGCCAGCTAGTTTCTAGTAGTGCATGGCTACTTAGGATATTTATGCTTTTCAACAAAGGATGGCATGAGTACAAATACATTTGATAATAGAAGTGAAATTAAAAGTGACATACAATGAAATACTCTTTCTGACTTGTGTGGTTTAATCCCCCCTTTAAGTTAGCTGCCTAGCAAAACCGCTATATATAATGCCATTATCTGATGGCTGAAAAAGACGAAAAGCTAATACAATAATACTCTTTCATATATTCCATATTAATTTTCATTTGCCATGGATAGTTTATACATTATAGCACAATCATGAATTATAGCTGGAAAAAATGTGGATCTTGGATCACTGACTAAATTTGATGCCCTAATCAGTTTAACTGATGGGAAAATATACTGAAGGCTTAAAAAATATTTGAACTTTTGCTGCAGCAGATAGAGTACAGTATATAGAAATACAAGTTGTAGATATTTATATTTAATTACAGAACGACATACTAAAAATAATTAGAGGGAACATTGTGTGGTGTGTACGGGTGTGTATGGTATTGTGTGAGTTTGTGTGTTGTGTACGGTCACCATGTGTGTGTGTGGTATTATGTCCATGTTTCCTCTGGTCACAATTATTTGCTCATTATTCTCATTTTATCTTTATTTGAAAAGCAAAGATTTAAGCTTAAAAATTTGCCACATTTTTGGTTCAGCACCTGGGTAGGGGAGGGGGGCCTCTTTGCCCTAAAATGCCCGGGTTTTTTTTTTTGGTCCCAGTCCGGCCCTGCTTATAATGTTTGCTTTTTCCATATAACTGATATATTCAAAGTGTAAATGCCTCTTAAAAAGTAACAATGTATGCATAAACGCATCAACAAATAAGCATGAGAAATGTAGATCTTTATTTTTGTCATGGTGACCTGTTTCGTTTATTAAAAATGATTTCTGGCACAGAGATTGCACTTCCATTGATGGCACAGATGGATATACAATTAGAAAACACATAAAAGATTATAATAAGCATATGAAATAGGAAGACCTACTCACCTTCCTGTTGGCTTGGTTGATCATTATCCTTGTTCAAATACTGGTCCACATGTTGATGTCGCCCTTCTGCCCTGGTTGCTACAGCAAATAGAAACAGCATGAAAAATTCACTATTTTAAATGGATTGATCTGAAATGTCTGAGCTATCACATCATAAATTCATTTTTAGGAGGAGGATACGTTTCTGATCCTTATATAGAGCAGTATTATTTAAAGGAACAGGAAACACCTGTTTTTTTCTTTCATGATTCAGACAGAACATACATTTTTAAACAACTTTCCAGTTTACTTATGTTATCAAATTTGCTTAATTCTCTTTTTATCCTTTGTTGAAGGAACAGCATTGCACTACTGGCAGCTAGCTGAACACATCTAGTTAGCCAATCACAAGAGACAAATGTGTTCAGGCACCAATCAGCAGTTAGCTCCCACTACTATAGGATATGTGCATATTAATTTTCAACAAGGGATATCAAGAGAACAAAGCACATTTGAAAATAGAAGTGAATGTAAAAGTATCTTAACATTATATGCTCTATCTGAATCATGCAAGTTTAATTTTGACTTTCCTATCCCTTTAAATACAATTCAGATCAGTTTAAAGGGACAGTCTACTCTAGAATTTTTATTCTTTAAAAAGATAGATAATCCCATTATTATCCATTCCCCAGTTTTGCATAACCAACACTATTATATTATTACACTTATTACCACTGTGATTACCTTGTATCTAAGCCTCTGCAGACTGCCCCCTTATCTCATTGCTTATGACAGACATGCAGTTTAGCCAATCAGTGCAGACTCCTAAATAACTCCAAGGGAGTGAGCACACTGTTATCTATATGAAACACATGAACTAGCACTGTCTAACTGTGAAAAGCTTTCAAAATGCTCTGAGCTAAGAGGCGGTTTTCAACGGTTTTAGAAATCAGTTTGAGCCTAACTAGGTTTAAAGGGACAGTCTACACCAGAATTGTCATTGTTTTAAAAGATAGATAATTCCTTTATTACCCATTCCCTAATTTTGCATAAGCAACACAGTTATATTAATATATGTTTAACCTCTGTGATTACCTTTATATCTAAGCCTCTGCAGACTGCATGCTTAACTCATTGCTTTTGACAGACATGCAGTTTAGCCAATCAGTGCAGACTCCTAAATAACTCCACATGAGTGAGCACAATGTTATCTATATGACACACACATGAACTAGTACTGTCTAACTGGGAAAAACTTTCAAAATGCTCTGAGCTAAGAGGCGGTTTTCAACAGTTTAGAAATCAGTTTGAGCCTACCCAGGTTTAGCTCTCCAAAATTACCACCAAGGGAACAAAGCAAATTTGATGATAAAAGTAAATGGGAAAGTTGTTTACAATTGCATGCCCTATCTGAATCTTGAAAGTTTATTTTTGACTAGACTGTCCCTTTAATGTAAGAATAAAATTTAAATCCACTATTTTCTTTAGGGAGTTCTGTATATTTGTCATACTACATAAATCCAGTTTGCTACTGTGATAACTATGTATATATTTTGAATTCAGTATTATGTTTCTCAGCCTCATTCTGATGATTCTTTAAAGGGACATAATACTCATATGCTAAATCACTTGAAACTGATGCAGTATAACTGTAAAAAGCTGACAGGAAAATATCACCTGAGCATCTCTTTGTAAAAAAGGAAGACATTTTACCTCACAATTTCCTCAGCTCAGCAGAGTAAGTTCTGTGTAAAAAGTTATATTTCACCTGCTCCCAGCTGCAGGTAAAAATAAAAAATAAATGAAGAAATGAACAGCAGCCAATCAGCATCAGCAGTGCTGAGGTCATGAACTCTTACTGTGATCTCATGAGATTTGCCTTAACTCTCATGAGATTTCATAGTAAGCTTCCTTTACCTGATTGGTGAAATAATATGAGAGTTCACGAAGCTCATCCTTTTAGCTGTCCCAGGACAGACACACTAAAATGCTGCTTAGAAATCCTTTACAATGGGAGGTGGCTACTGAGGAACTTTTGAGGTAAAATATCTTTCTTTTTTACATAGAGATGTTCAGGAGATATTTTCTAGTCAGCTTTTTACAGCTATGCTGCATCACTTTTTGTTTAAACATTTGGGTATTATTGCCCTTTAAGTTTCAGATGACTGAAAATGTATGCCTTGTAAACAGAAGGGATATTCAGGTTTCATTGTTTGTCTCATTATATTGTGAGGTCTTTACCATCTCACAATTTTTTTTTTTTTTAAATAAATTTTATTGAGGTTATAAACAAATACACATGAGCAGGTAACAATGTAATCACAGACATAAGCATTTGTCAACACATCTACCAGACAGTTAGTAGAGTCCATATTACATATAGAAATATTAACATGAAGATGAGTAGTTTCAAATTTAACACAGAAATGGTGAAAAATAATAACCTTATACCTTCAATATCATATGTCATAAAGATAGACATAATGTCGCTAGGCATAAGTGTAGCTAGCCGAGAAATAGTAACCCATATGAACAATAAACAACCTCTTTTTCATATTTATGATGGACTATTTCCCAGTGTAAAGATTGGTCACTCTTGGACCAAGAAGAATAAAGATACAAGAGCTTGGGAATAGTATTACCAGGATCACTGGATTAGGAGACATATGTAGCAAACATTAATGGTATGTCATATTATTAACAGGGAACAGTAAACGTTGTAATAACATTGGATAATGAAACCGACAGACATACATGTAAAACTAGAGTTAATTTCTACAGGATATATTTACCTATGCTTACAGAGTAAGCGTAAAGGTGTAGAGAAGTAGGGTAGGGGCACAACTATATGCCTAGGAACTTGGGATTTCTGAAAAGTAGAGATATAGTGTGAGAACATATAGGGGGAGGGAGGGATGCTCAGTAAAAATGTTAATGATGTCAGGTAGAGGGGAAGTGGGGGATAGGGGGATGAGGGATGGGGGGGGAAAGCCAAGATAAACAATTTTTTAGGATGGGACTAGCATAAAATAAATGTAGTATTTAATCAAGGACTGTGTATGAAGTTGTAAGGTTACCATCCCATACGTTGCTCAGTTAAACATATCACCCCTCTAGAAACTTGGCGCCACTAACCAAAATATGGGTATGGGATATATGTTGTATATATGTTGTATCTCCCCTCGGGGGTTATTGTCACCACTGGACGAAGACGGAAAAGGGAAATTGGATATGACAATGGGAAAGGGTGAGGGGAGATACTTTACACATCTGTCCTGTGTTATTAAGGTTTCTAGTTATAATTAGTATAAAAAAAGAACAACGGATGCAAAACCTCCAAACGTAATTGCATAAGTTCGGTCAGGCTTATCAAAATGCACAATTAAGAACAGTCTGAGTCTTGACATGGAAGTTTGCAGGAAATCTCAGATTTTACCTCCTTTTTAACTATACCTTCAGTTTAATATAAATAGGGTCACTTATGGACCCCTAGCAGCTTGTAAAATAGTAATTAGAAGGTAAGAGACAAACATATAGTGGAGTTAGGATAAGGTAATTATATGTCCACAAAGAATATAGTCGTTTAGGGACAGAGGTCTAACGATACAAATTCCCATATCTGACAAGTAAACCTATGAAGTGGGGGGATCATTTAAAGTTATATGCCTGGTAAACCTAGGGGGTAAGAAGTAGCTCAATATATGAAACGTAAAGCCACATATAGTCAAATGAAGTCCAGTGTAGAAATCTAACCATAACTGTTCCGTGACTCCCCTCTAGTGGCGAAAATGGAAAGCCACCTTTTATCGCCAGATATATTTCACAATTTTGGGGGAAAACTTCCAATGTAGACTATCTAGCATAGGGTGTAATATATAATCTCTGTCTCACATTTCGCACCGATATACTAATATAATACAGCTTATCAATATATTGTCCTTAAGCAGATCTAATATATTGTATTGTAGACATAGAAGGTATGGTAAAATGTTGTCGCTGTGAAGTACCATAATCTAGCAAGTCATCAACATTAATTCAGCAACGAATCTTATCGCCTGGGTATGGGCCCTATACCCAAGCAACATGTCGTTTAGACTATATATAAAACAATACATAGGAGAATTCTAACATATTACACATGGCTAAAGTAGTGTAATATAGGGCTAGGTTCTTGATCACAAGCAGTTTACTTCAACAGACCAGTAAAGGGGAGTGACTAAAGTGGGGTAGCCATAATGTTAACATGTAGGGCTGATTATGTAACCTTTTCATCTGCGATATATGCACAGCAGGGTTCAGATTCAGAGTAAAGTAGTAAGGATAAAATTGTAGCTTACTTGTTACATTTCACACAATTATATATGTATATAAAACTGCTAGACAATTCACATTCAGAAGCATCACACACAGTCTTAGCATGAAGCAGGGGGTAACAAAGGGCATGCACAGAAATAGAATGTTCATCCAATTGCCATATACATAAAATAGGATTGCACCAACGGAGACATCATGCAATACACTGTAATACAGAGAGAATATGGTTTCGTCCCTAGGACTAAATTACCATCAATCAATGTATATGGCATTATACTACTAATATAATAGACTTCTGGCCTATTCCCTGCCTCCTGCTTAGAGTTCCAATATAAATGTTGTTTGACTGAACATTACTTGCTGCCGTTAGTCCTTTCCATGAACACAACCGTGACCACAGCAATAAAACAGTAGCCTTAATGTGTGGGTATCGTAAAATCACAGTCTATCGCTTTGGTGGAAAGTTAGTAATCCTCTGTAAGGCATCATACCGCCAGAAAGTTAGCCAGACAAAGTGGCACATTCAAGGGATATTGCTTGTGCTGTCCAATATCATAGAGTATCTTAGCCGATACCTCTGCGAAGTCCACAGAGAGCATAATGGGCATGATGGGTAGGCTCTAGTAACGGTAACATCCACCAACATTCAGATATGGTCGACAGCTGAGGAAGGGAGAGTAGTTGTCCAGTCCATATAGGGAAGCGTAGCAGATCCGTTGTAAAGTGTGGAACAGATGTACTGTATTAAAATGATTAAACGCACCAAAGTCTAGAGCCGCAATCTGCACCATGTTTATCATGGATAGTCTCTCCCAATGCATAGAAGCTTTCCGCATCTGTCCGATATGCCCAAGCTTCTGTCTGATCAGGCCAGCTTGTCTCCTCCACAGCAAGTTCTTCACCGCAAATGCCGGTATCTCCTGTTTCTTAGCGTGGGAGGGCCGTCTGACTGCCATGGTAGGGTTAGCCGGGAGCAGAGCATAATTCAGTAAAGGCAGGGAACGGTCACCTCGATCTGACAGTCCCACTTCCGTGACCCATGTAATCCTGTGGTCTGCATATTGTGTATCAAAAGCCTGGAGCACGTTAAGTGCGCAGTTTATGCCCTGTGGGGTCAGGTCTGGTATATGTGTACCTGAAAATGGTGCTGTAGCTTTCCCGGCTATTTCCGTATCACTGTCCTCGGCGTCTAGGGGAGGTATACCCAGCAGAATCAAAGCTTGTTGGAGTTGTTCTATCATCATAGTGAAATGGTGATGTAGGGTATCATGTAGTCTAGCCTCCCATGTGTCTATAGCAGCCACAGGTCCCATATAGGACGGCATATTGTGGAAGTTCAGCGAGTAATGTAATGGAGTTAAGCAAATCTCCTTGTCGATTTCAGCCATGTGGTCTAGCTTCATTACCTAACAGGCTGCTAAAATGTGGAATCAGCTTCCAAACCTTGATATCTTGGGAGGTATAGTTTCTTGGAGATGTAAAAAGATAAAATGTATAGCAATATCCCCCAAAATTAATAAAACAACCGTAAAAATGTACAATAGAGCCAGGAGCTCCTCAAAAACACAACTTGCTGCTTCGGCTGTAGGCTCCGCCCCCACCATCTCACAATTTACTTCACTCTGAAAACTCTTTAAAGGGACATGAAACCCAAAATGTTTCTTTTGTGACTAAGATAGAACATTTTAATGTAAACAACATTCCCCCCCCCCGTACTCTTGACATCCTTTGTTTAAAAGCAGGGAAGTTGAGGAGTGTGAACATGTATGGAGCACTATATGGCAGCTGTTCTGCAAGAATGATATACATTTGTAAGCACTTTTTCTTGCCATGTAGTGCTCCAGACATGTGCCTAGGTAGCTCTTTAACAAAGAATACCATGGGAGCAAAACAAATTTGAAAACAGAAGTAATTTGGAAACTTTTAAAAAAATCACAAAAGAAAAAAATGGGGTTTCATGTTCCTTTAATTGAATACTGACTTGTACCTTTCGTACCTTAAAGGGACACTGAACCCAAATTTTTTCTTTTGTGATTCAGATAGAGCATGCAATTTTAAGCAACTTTCTAATTTACTCCTATTATCAATTTTTCTTCATTCTCTTGCTATCTTTATTTGAAAAAGAAGGCATCTAAGCTTTTTTCTTGGTTCAGGACTCTGGGCATCACTTTTTTTTTTTTTTTAAATATTTTTTATTGAGGATTAAACATTACAACAAATGTTACAACGTAGGTGACCAACAAGTTCACATGTATAGAAACATTATTTTGTTGTAATAACACAATAAATATAGCTATTGATGGAAATGCAGAGCATATAGATCGAGCATGTCAAGTATAAAATAAAATATCTACTACATAAACCTCATTTTCGATTAATATGAACAAAGATATCAACTACGGAAACCTCATTTTTGATTAATATGAACAGACTTTAAATACAGGGACCGGGTAATACTCCAGTCTTATATATTAACTCAACTTTCTAGGGACTTCATAAAGTCAGCTTAGGAATATCTGTCCGTACACTTCATCTAGTAATCGCAGTGCGCATCTCCAGGCGGGGGAGGCCTTTTATGGGAAGATGAAGGGGAAGGAGAAACATGAGCTAGGGCAAAAAATAGGTCCCATGTTATAGGAAGGGGGGTAAGAAGAGGGAAGGGGAGAGGGGGGGGTAGGACAAGAGAGAGGGGGGGCGATCAGTTTTTGGTAGTAAGTTTAGAGAAGTGGGTGCCATCGGCTAATTAGCACATCTTAACTGGGTATGAAAGTTTAATTATGATAATGGGAGTGGTCGGAAACTTTATCATGTCTATATATTTAGCTGTGATCTCCCTGATAGTTAAACCAAGTCTCCCAAATCTGCCAGTATAGCTCTTCCTTGTCCATGCTAGAATAGAAACTTTGTTCCATTTTGGCGTATACCTGCATTATAGATGTAATAGCTGTAATATCTGGGGGTTGGGGTTGCTTCCAGGCCCTTGCTATTGCCAGTTTCATGGCCGCTAGGACAAAGATGACCAATTTAGAAACGTGGGTTGGGACGCTCCTCGGGAAAATGTGCAGGAGGGCAATTGCAGGAGTGAGTGGAATAGAGAGCCCAAGATTAGCACAGAGGGTTTTTACCCGATTCCAGAGAGGTGCCAGTTTCGGGCAATCCCACCATATATGCATATCTGAGCCTCTTTGCATGTAATCTCTCCAGCATAAAGGAGACGTTGTAGGGAACATCTGTGACAGCCTCGTGGGAGTATAGTACCATTTTAGGAATAATTTCATGTAGGCCTCTAAGGTATTTGCACAGTGTACCGTCTTTTTAGTTAACGTCATAGCTGTACTTAGGTCTTTATCTGAAATAGGTCTGGATAGATCTCCCTACCATGCCCTTAACTGCCAGGGTCTGTCTCTATTAGTGGACATCTGTAGGAGATCATAGTGGAACGATATGAGTCTAGGAGTCTTAATGGGAAGCTGCCATAACTTTTCCCAATTAGTCAGGGGTCTATTTAGAGCTTTGGTGAATCCCCATGATGTCATAAAAGCATAAAGTCTCGAGTATTCAAAGGAGGCCCATGGGGGGGGTTCTGGGATAATTGTTCTTATATTATGGGGAGTGAGTAGAGTGCCTGAGGGGTATAGGCGGGAGACCACTTTCAGGTCCCATTCACTCCACTGTTGTATGTGTGTGTCAGGGAGAGCTGCCAGTAAGGCTGGTATGGAGTGAATGGGAGACGGGTGTGGGGCAATGTCGCGTAGATTTCTAAGGCTATACCAAACTTTCAGATTATCTCTGATAATGACATTTTTTAGTCTCAAGCTGTCAAAGCAGTGACTAGGAATCCAGGGTAAGTCTGCCAACTTTAAGCCCAGAGGAAGGGCTAATGCTTCTATGCTTTTCCAACTCTGTAGTTCCCCTTTGTCTGCCCACGCTGTGATGTGAGAAAGCCTGGCTGCCTCATAGTATCCGCTTATGCTAGGCATTGCAACCCCTCCATGTTCATATTTTTTTTGGTGTATTTTCGCTGCAACCCGGGGCCTAGACTTATTCCAGATATAGTGTTGTCCAAGAGATTGGAGCTTATCTATTAAAGTGTTGGGAACATTAAGAGGGATACAGCGGAAGTAGTATAGAATTTTAGGCAAGATCGTCATTTTGAAAGATGCGATGCGGCCTAGCCATGAAATCTCTTTAAGACTCCAAGAGGAGGTAAGCTCAGTAACCTCTCTAATAAGGTCTGCATAGTTAACGGTAATAACTATTTTCGGGTCTGGACCAAGTTGTACCCCCAGATGCCGAATGGTGGTTTGTGACCATTGGAAAGAGTACGATGTTTGCAATATATCTAATTCAAATGCTGGGATGCATACTGGTAGAGCCTCCGTTTTGGCGACATTTACCTTGTAGTAACTATGAGCTCTGAACTCAGTAATAATATCAAAGAGTGCTGGCAAGGAGCCTATTGGGTTTGTTAGAAAGAGCGTAACATCGTCCGCGTACAGTGCAATCTTCGCGGTCGCGCTGCCAAACTGGACACCTTGTACTATGTGTGATTGCCTAATAGCCTGGGCTAGGGGTTCAATGGCCATGGAAAAAATTAAAGGTGACAGGGGGCATCCTTGTCTGGTGCCGTTGTTAATATATATTTCCGAAGAGGCGAAACCCAGACCTTTAACTACTGCAGAGGGGCAGGAATATAGGGCTCGAATTGCCGTAATCACGTCCTCTGGTATGCCAAATTGGGCAAGAGTGTGCCATAAGTATTCCCATCTGACCCTGTCAAACGCTTTTTCTGCGTCTAACGACAGGGCCAGCATGGGTAACATCAGTCGGGAGGCTTCCGTAAGTATGTTTAGCATTTTTCGGGAATTGTCTGGGCCCTCTCTACCAAACGTGAATCCGACCTGGTCTGTATGTATCACCTTCGGGAGCAGGCTATTAAGGCGATTAGCCCATAGTTTTGCATATAGCTTTACATCACCATTTATCAAGGAGATTGGTCTGTAACTCGTACATTGTGAAGGATCTTTGTTTGGTTTAGGAATGGGCAGAATTACTGCTTGTAGAAATTCTTTGTGGAATGAGCCTGCCTCTCGAGCTTCAGAAAAGACCTTGAGGAGGATCTTGTTTAATTCTGTTTTAAACAGTTTATAGAAGGCTGCCGGGTAACCATCAGGACCTGGAGCCTTGTTATTATGGGTATGTTTAATGGCTAGACTAAGCTCATTTAAGGAAAATGGGGCTTTAAGTGCTTCTCTATCTTCATCTGGGAGGGTTGGTAAGCCTAGCGTCTGTAGAAAGTCTACCACTTCACGTGAAGAGGACTCTTTGTTAGCCATCGAGGGCTTAAGATGGTACAGGTCAGAGTAATAAGCCGCGAACGTCTCTCCAATTTCCTTGGGTGAGAAGACCGAAATGTTACCTCTTTTGAGTGATAAGATTCTAGCTGCCGCTGTCCTGCTCCTTAGTTTATGGGCAAGGAGGGTTGAGGCCTTGTTGCCTTGACAATACATCAGCTTCTTGAATCTGGCATAAGAGTCTTTAACTCTCTGCAGTTCTCTAGCCGCCAATTGTGTTCTTAGTTCCCTAACTTTATCGGCTAGGCTTGTAGTTGGAGAGTCTTTATTCTCCTGTTCTACAGAGCGTAGCTCGGCCATGAGAAGGCCCAGGGGCAGACCTGCTTGGCGTCTTAACATTGCCTTTCTCCGAATGCATATCCCTCTTATGTATGCTTTCAAAGCGGCCCATATTGTTTGGGAGGACACATCTGGGGTTTCATTTATTCTCAAAAACTCTACAATAGAGGCTTGGAGGGAGGTTCTAAAAGCTTTATCTTGGAGCATTTGTTTCGGGAATTTCCAGCTAGGTCTAGACCCTGTGGTTAAGTCAGTAGAGAGAGTGAACATCAGAATATCATGATCCGACCATGGGCAGACCCTAATATGTGACGTTAGGACTCTATTGAGTGTCCATGAGTCAGTGAAGAAGTGGTCGAGCCTCGAGTAGGAATTATGGGGTCTAGAGAAATATGTATAGTCTCTGTCATTGTGGTGCAGTGCCCTCCAGATGTCATACAAGTTGTGTTGGATAATGTATTGTCGGAACTTATTGGCAGTAGTTATAGAGAATGCGTCTATTGTTTTCCCACTCTGAACCTTCTTGTCTAGTAGGGGTCCCATATCATATTAAAGTCGCCCCCTAGAATTATCGTCCCAGTTTTGTGTTTCTCAATTTTGGACAGTGCACCTTTCAGGAACTTAGATTGCAATTGGTTTGGGGCATATATGTTAACCAGAGTGAATAGTATACCGTTTAGTTTACAGTTGAGCAGTAGGAACCGCCCTTGGCTATCTTTCTCTGCGTGGATGTGTTCGAAATGTAAAGATTTGTGTATGGCAATCGCTACTCCTCTAGATTTCTCAGTATGAGAAGCTAGGACCACTACAGGATATTCTGGGGTCTTGTATGGAGTCTGGGTTGACGCTAACCAATGTGTCTCTTGTAAAAACATGACTTGTATTTTCAGAGACTTCATGGTATTGGTAAGCATACTTCTCTTTTCCTGTGAGTTAAGTCCCTTGACATTTAAGGTTGCAAAGGAAATGTTATTAGGGGTTGACGCCATCGTAAGTTTAGAGAGGGGGGGGGGACAGGGAAAGGCAAGTAAGAGGAGAGGGTTTAGGTGTTAGATTCACCCCGCCTGGATCTGCGCACCTGAGTGTGGTACTCGTTGGGCACAAAGCTTGTTATTCGTATTAGCGGTCAAAAAGAGTCACTTGGGATTACTTCCCATAAGGATTTTGATTTTCACCTAGAGAATGATGAAAAAAGAAAACGTTGAACAAATGAACAGGAAAAACAACTATTCAGTTCAGATAGTATAATGGGTGTCTTATAAGTTTGAACCAAGTGTATCAGTGTTAGTTAGGTGAGGTTTTAAATGTTTTATCAGATATGGTGAACCGCTGGATCACCAAAAGGAGAAGTGTATCAAGATACGAAACTGACTTCTCCAGTCCCCGTAAGAGGGGATAGCACAAATAAAATTTGCGTGTATGGGGGGGGGAGTTAGTACAAGTAGTTAACTTGTATGTATAGATTGACTGTCATTGGGGGAGTGTGAATAAAAAGAATATACCAGTGTCTTTCCATTAAACTAAATAATACATCACATTTCTACGAGCATAGTAACATATAAAGTTAGTGATATGAAATACGCTGTAGACTCTATTATCTTTCTAAACAGTTTAGTTCAGCAACATGTAGGTGCCTGATGGAAATCAAGCAACCTGGAGAACTGAAAGGAATGGGGAGATCCCGTGAGTCCCAACGAAAAAAGATGGTTACTTAGGGAATAGAGCAGGTACTGCTGGGAAAGTGCCCATTCTCCTATGGGAGGTCCTAGGTCCCCCCATTTCCTTTGTGTAATAAGCAACTAACACATGGTAGATACATCTAACAATATATACATGTTTACTAGCTGCAGACTAGAGCTATTTATTTATCATTTGGTGGGCTTTATACCAGTGTCTTTCCCTTAAACTAAATAATACATCACATTTCTATGAGCATATTAGCATGTAATGTTAGCGGTATAAAATACACTGTAAACTCTATTATCTCTCGAAACAGTTTAGTTCAACAACAAGTAGGTGCCTGATGAAAATCAAGCAACCTAGAGAACTGAAAGGAAAGGGGAGATCCCATGAGTTCCAGCGAAAAAAGATGGTTACTTAGGGAATATAGTGGGTACCGCTGGGCAAGCGCCCATTCTCCTATGGGAGGTCCTAGGTCTCCCCATTTCCTTTATGTAATAAGTAACTAACACATGGTAAATACATCTAACAATATATACATGTTTACTAGCTTCAGACCAGAGCTCTTTATTTATCATTTGATGGGCTTTTGTAGCCTGGGGATAAAGTCTGGGGCGCCAGCCCGGATTTCGGTGGCAAGAGGAATGTCCTTTCCATTAGATCTTTGTAGTGGTTGGGTCATGTCCTTGATGTCTGACCGATCTCTAGAGGGTAAAGAATCTGTATCCTTCCGGGGTTTAGTTGAAGCTAGGCCCCAATCTTGTAGCAGGTCAAATCCTTCTTTAGGGGTGAAAATTGTGTGGGTCTCACCATTTTTAGAAACTATAAGCCTTGTCGGGTATCCCCATCTATATCTGATATTTTCCGTTCTCAGAAATTGGGTGATGGTCCTGAAGGATCTCCTCTTTTGTAAAGTGTAGCTGGAGATGTCCGGAAACACCGTAATTTGCTGAAACTTATCAGGAAGTTGAGGTTTGTTAACCAGCTCTCTCATTATCTTCTCTTTGTGGGTAAAGAAATGGATCCTGGCTAGGACATCTCTAGGTTTTTCTTGAGAGACAGATCTAGGTCGTGCTACCCTGTGGACTCTGTCAAGTAGGAGACCGGGCGGCTCCGAAGAGGGCAGCAAGATATTACAAAACTCCAGAACATAAGACTCCAGTTCTTGGGGGCCAACCTCCTCAGGTATTCCGCGGAATCTCAGATTATTCCGTCGGGAGCGATCTTCCATGTCAGCTAGTTTTAATTCTAAGTCAGATATCTGGATTGCTAAGTTTTGGGAATAGGCTTGTAAGTGGGCATGATCTACAGCTAGATCTTCTTGCTTACGCTCCAAAGTTTTGGTGCGTTCTCCCAATGCTCCAATTTCTCTGCGGAGCTCAGCTGTGGAACCTTTAATTTCCTTTGTCAGTGACTCTTGAAGGAGGTTCATTCGCCTGGTTAGAACATCCACAATGTTTGCAGATAGAGTATCTGGTATATGAGATTGGGAGTCTATGCTGCCTTCAGATTCACTGCCCTCTAATACAGATGTGGATTCCCTATACATTTGGGATTTTCCAGTATGGTGGTTTTTAAAATGGTCTGCAACTGTTTTTCCGGGCGGGTGAGATGGTTTAGATTTTCTTTTGGTAGTTTGGGACATGGTTTCAAGCTTGTTCCTTCGGCCAAATCAATGTGTTTAAACACTAGCTCTGCAGTGTAGAATATATTGTATAAAACAATGGTGAGGAGAATGGCACTAAAGTCCCCCTGACGTCAATCTTGGTTTAGGCAGCCATATTCAGCAGTGTTCTTTTAGCCAGGGTGAAATTTGACAGCCCGACCCTGGGTGGTATCAAATCTTGGTCAGTCTTCCGTAAGGGTGGGCAAAGTGAGATTCTCAGTAAACACCCTCTCCAGGGGAATTGCCCTCACTTGGCCAGGACGGAAAAAGGAATGAGGATATGACCTGTTGTACCTACGTACAGCAGGAAATGGATGGAGAGAGTGTCAGAGATTATCAGAGGAATTAGGTTCTGATCTTTAGTACCTGCTGGGTAACAACGTATCTAGGAGTATGTGCCACTGTGATATCCTAGAAATTGGGTAGCTCTGCTGTACTTTCAATTTATGTATAGACAGACCTTTATACTAAAATACCTGTAGAGGGAAGGTCAAGATTAGCTTACACAGTGAACATTGCAATTTAAGTGTGTAACCCAATAGCATTTGTCTATTCAGCAATTATAAGTATGGAGGGATCTTAGGGTATAGTGCTGTAGGGAGAGAAATGGATATTAGTAGGCAAAAATTATACAAGAATAGTACTTCACTCTGAATCTAGCACATAAGATCAGACTTTTTATCCTGTAAGGAGAAAAATAGGTTAGTACACTCCACTCTGAGCCAAGGCTGCAGAGGCACATAGGCTGACGCAGCAGCTCAAATACTGTGATAGCAAAGTTTGTATTCCATCACAGGAAACTTGAAGACAGAATGAAATTTTGATAACAGGCGGCTCTTCAAGTAAAAGCTGTGGCCACTGATATGGTTTAGATAGTGCTTCAGGAAGGATGGTCTAGAAAGCAGATCTGTGGGTTATTAATGTTCAAATATTACAGATCCTGTATCCAGTCCTATTGCGGATTAGTTGCTTATGATGTTAGAGGTTATGCTTTCTAGTAGGGCCTAACTTCTCAGGGGTATTGTGTGCTGGCAAAGTATAAAGAATCTGTCTAGAGTATCAACAGTTAAAGATGTTAGAACACCTGCTTAAGGATATGGAGAGACCCTTAGAGTAGCCCAGCTGTCAGGTCAGCAGTGCTGAGTATGTGTATCATAAGAGCTTGCAGCGGTCTGCCATGTTGTGCAGAGTATTGAAAACCACAGTTGAAATTTATAGAGCAGAGTCTCTAGCTTCACTGACACAGTGGTAAATTTTAGGGCTTTGTTGGAATACGTCCAAGGACTATTAACTTCTCTCATATGGAGCAGATAGACAGATATTATTTTGTTCAGGGTTTGGGTTATCAGGCACAGATATAATAAAGTCCTCCTGTAGTTTTAAAGTTGTCAGCCTGTGTTAGCTGTATTGTTATCCCCTCTGCCTGCTAGCTATCTGGAACACAGTCAATAAAGTTGGAATGACCCTGTTAGGCTGTTTATTTAAGGTCCCTGAAGTAAAGAGTAAAGGATCACTTTCCAGGAAATTGGTTGAGGGTAGTAGTTAGTAGAATAATATAATTCACCGTATGTAGCCGTAAGGGAAACAGCGTAGACTTTATTAAAGCTCTGTATAGCTATATGCAGCTACCGACTTCTAACAGCATAAGCTTACTGCGCACCAGCCAGGCAATATGGCGGCCACCTTTCGACAGAGGGGAAGAGTCTTTCTCTGGTGCGTGCAGCAAAGCCTTATTGTGGAGGGTTAAGTCTCACGGCCACTGTGTTACCGTTAATCGTGGCTGGTAGTATAGCCTATTCAGTCCTGAGTGGTAATGTTCGTACCTGAGTATTATGGCTCTTCTAGTTGCCGGAGCCGTTGTGAGGTAAGGGTCCCCTGTCTGTCAAAGGGTGTTTGGGTTCTTGTGATCCGAAGAATATGCGGTGTCGTTCTATCCTAGGATACCGGTTGTGTCAGTTTTCTTGTCAGCAGCTGTGAACAACTCCGGAGCGGAGCCCCGACCCTCCGAAGGACATCACTTTTTTATTGGTGGATGAATTTATCCACCAATCAGCAAGGACCACCCAGGTTGTTCACCAAAAATGGGCCGGCATCTAAACTTACATTCTTGCATTTCAAATAAAGATACCAAGAGAATAAAGAAAATTTGATAATAGGAGTAAATTAGAAAGTTGCTTAAAATATCATGCTCTATCTGAATCACGAAAGAAAAATTTTGGGTTCAGTGTCCCTTTAAATATGATGTGATAAAGCACATGAAAGACTTTAAGATTGTAAAATAATATGTTTCATTATTTGTAACCAAAAAAAAAGCGTTGCAGTATTCTTTCATATTTATTTTGCCCCTGTCATTCAACTCTAAAATTCTGTGAGTTGGAAGTGCACACTGCAGATATTACAAGCGGAAACTTGCTACATATCTTGTCCCTAACTGGCATTAGCAGGAGTGCTAAGGTAAGACACAGCAGCACAATGCATGTTTTGCTACCAGAATGGCAGTTACAAGCCTGGATTGGCTCCTACAGACAAGGCAAGTGGGTGGGGGAAGAAATTACCAAAATGTTATGTAATTAGAAAGCATTTTATGTCCTTTTAAGGGACAGTTTACAATAATATTTTTTCGCTATATTTTTTTTCCCAATGATCCATTTTACCTACTAAAGACTATTAAATTGTTTACAAATAGCTCCTTTGATTTTATAACGGCATTTAAAATAATTTTGCCTGTGCTAACCCTCCCTATACTGAAAGTTTCTATACTTAAAGGGATAGTATACTATAAAAAAAAAAAATTCCCATAATGTGTTTCCAAAAACTTTTTTTTACCAGTTGCAGAGTATAAAATGTATGAGATTTGCTTTTTTTAAGGCTTATTTGTGTATATGAATTAGCTGATTTTGTGCTTTGAAGCCACAACCTATAAAAATGGGCTGAGCTTGTAGGTATAATCAGATCTCATTACTGTATCACATTGTGTACATACTGTATACCTGCATCTTTATCTTATATCTGTCCATAAACCAATCACCAATACTGGGGGAGAACAATGGAGAATTAACATTGTATTACCTTTATCTTTTCTATAACCCACTGGGAGTGTAATGTCTTCTACTGGCTGTGATTTTACAGCTTGGCCTCGAGGCCAAAAACTTTCAATATGGTTGGGGATACCACAGGCTAAATAAACTATTTCAAATGCCAATATAAGGCTAATGTAAATACTTGTAAACAATTTAATACACTCCAGCAGGTAAAGTGGACCATTGGGAACAAATTAAAGGGGAGAATTTTTTTGAGTAAACTGTCCCTGGCTATTGACAAATTGTGTAAACAGCCAGCAGAAGAAATTAAACTCCCAGTGGGGTGTGAGAGAGATAAAGTTATAAAATGTTCATTTTCTATTGTTCTTTCTAAGTATTGTATAGAGACAGAGATAAGAAAGGGAAGTGTCTGGGTGATAAAATAAAGATGTCTGATCCCTGTCTGCAAGCTTAACCTATTTTGATGAGTTGTGGTTTCAAAGGGCAAATCAAGCTATTCCATTTAAAAAAAAAAAAAACATAAAGGAGCAATTTCTCATACATTTGACACCCTGCAGTTGGTATAACAAGTCATTGGAAACACATTAAAGGGCATAAAACCCATATCTTTTCTTTCATGATCCAGATAGAGCATGCAATTTTAAACTAATTTCCAATTTACTTCTATTATCAAATTTTCTTCGTTTTTTTGTTACCCTTTGTTAAAGACAGGCATGTAACCTCAGGAGTGTGCACGTGTCTGCAGCATTATATGGCAGCAGTTTTGCAACAATACTATACATTAGCAAGAGCATTAGATGGCAGCTCTAGTTCCTGTCACGTAGTGCTTCAGGCACGTGCATGCTACATACCTAAATATCTCTTCACCAGCAAATAACATGAGAACAAAGCAAATTTGATAATAGAAGTAAACTTTTTAAAATTGTATTATCTATCTGAATAATCTGCTTTAAGGGCAAACCAGTTTTGCAGTACACTGTCCATTTAATGATAATGTATCATGTTTTTGTATTTTAACAGACAAACAAATCAACCCTAGTTAACCCTTTCCTGCCGGGGTTAAAGTGTCTACATCGGAACAACTGCTCCGATTTAAACAATTTGAAATCTCGTGATCGTGCACATGATCACGAGATTTTAATGATGGGATTGCATCAGGGGGGCGTCCCTATGATGCTAGGCACGCCCCCAGACTGGGATCCCATCAGGGAAGCGCCAGTGGCTTCAGGAAAGCCAAGCCGTTAGAACGCATGGTGATGTAGGGATATTATCTTTAAATATACATTTATACTACATTTTATGACTTCCTTAAAGGCTTAGGCTGTTTAAATAAAACAGTAATATATAATGGTCATCAAAAAGCAAGGACAATATGCTTGTCAATTTAGAAATTTGTTTATTTTTTATGGATTTCACATTTGGAAAAAAACTTTTGGTGTTGGAGCAGCCATGGTTTGGAATAAGTGGGACATCAGCTAGGCCACAGTTAATATTAACTGCAGTTGGGTTCAGTGTTGTGGTTACAGGTTAATGAGATTATTTTTAGACAGGGGCCTGGATTGCAATTTGGTTAATCATGGTGGGGGCTAGGTTGTGGTAAGGTTTAATTGTTTTAAAGGGTGGGTCAGGACTTATATCAGTGGGATCCTGTTGTGGCTGTTACATGGAAAGTTTTGTAGTTTGGCGGGACTTGCTAGTGGGTCCAGACTAAATTGATTTATTATATTTGGGGACAAGATTAATTACAATTAACATCTTAAGCTAGGAGAAAGGCACAAACAGGTATAATATCTGAGCACAGGCTGTGTGGCCACTGAATCCTTTTAACGTGCCCTCAGACTTTACTTTCTATTTTCTATGTATTGTGCCATAGCTTCACAGATAGAGACTCACCCTGTTGTAAACCTACTAGATAGTTTGACGTGCAGAATATAGAAAGAGAAAGTTATACCTGGCAGTGTGCATAGATTGGGTAAAAGAAGACAATCCAGGAGTCAAGAAGCTTGAAGCAGTCTAAGTTTATAAAAGTACAGCAGGAAGCACTAAGGTGACAGCCCAGTCATTTTTTTCCAAGGTCATGTATGTTTAAAAAGTCTGAGTTTGCAAGGTAGATCTGGGAGCACACAGAAGACAAGTTAGTAACAATGCCAGGATCAAGTAGAGGATAAGTAGAAAACAAGAATACTAGGAGAGAGGCAAAAAGAGGTGTAATATCTGAGCCCTGGTTTAGCAGCCACTGAATCTTTTTAAACTGCCACCAGAACTTACTTCCTACACAGGCAGGGACTGGACTAAGTCCTGGCTAGAGTTAATTCACTTTGGGATAGAGTCAAGAGATGAATTGCAGTTAGGAGCTGGATTATGCTTAGGACTAACTGTGATGGGACAGGAAATATTCAATAATACTACATTTTTGGACCAGATTGGGTTGCAGATAGAGTTATTTCAGGTGAGGCTAGGTCATGGTTAGTGTTAATTAAGGTTGGAGAAATAGGTTGCTTTAAAGTTTGAGATATGGTGAATGGGTCATGTTTATAGTTAAATGTGATGGAACTGGGCCATGGTTAGGGTTACTTTGTTGGTGTGTTCATAGTTATACATTGTTGTGGAGGAAGAGGCCGCATGGTTAATTATTACATTACTACATTTAAAGACATATATAGGGCTAGATCACAAGTGATGCGCTAACATTTGAATATCGTGCCCGGAATGGTTTGGGATGAAATTAAAATTGAACTAAACACAACATAAATGCATTAAAATGTACTAACTACCTAGTTAAAATAAATAAAAATTTATCTGTAAAATAAAACCTAACCTGTCTTACACTAACACCTAACATTACACTACAATTAAATAAATTAAATTAATTAAATACAATTACCTAAATTACAAAAAACAAACAAACACTAAATTACACAAAATAAAAAACAAATTATCAGATATTTAAACTAATTACACCTAATCTAATAGCCCTATCAAAATAAAAAGCCCCCCCAATAAAAAAAAAACCTAGCCTAAACTAAACTACCAATAGCCCTTAAAAGGTCATTTTGTGGGGCATTGCCCCAAAGAAATCAGCTCTTTCACCTGTAGTTTAGTTTAGGCTAGGTTTTTTTTTTATATTTTGGGGGTGCTTTTTATTTTGATAGGGCTATTAGATTAGGTGTAATTAGTTTAAATATCTGATCATTTGTTTTTTATTTTGTGTAATTTTTTTTTTGTAATTTAGGTAATTATTTAATTAATTTAATTTATTTAATTGTAGTGTAATGTTAGGTACTAGTGTACGACAGGTTAGGTTTTATTTTACAGGTAAATTTGTATTTATTTTAACTAGGTAGTTAGTAAATAGTGAATAACTATTTAGTAACTATTCTACCTAGTTAAAATAAATACAAACTTGCCTGTAAGATAAAAATAAACCCTAAGCTAGCTACAATGTAACTATTAGTTATATTGTGTGCGGCGGTTTAGGGGTTAATATGTTTATTATAGTTTCAGCGATGTTCGGAGCGGCAGATTAGGGGTTAATAAGTGTAGGTAGGTTGCAGCGACATTGGGGTGGGAGATTAGGTGTTAATAAGTAAAATGAAGGTGTCGGCACGTTGGGGGCAGCAGATTAGGGGTTAATAAGTAAAATGTAGGTGTTGGCGATGTCTGGGGCAGCAGATTAGGGGTTAATAAGTATAATGTAGGTGTCGGCGATGTTGGGGCGGAAGATTAGGTGTTAATAAATATAATGTAGGTGTCGGCAATGTCGAGGCGGCAGATTAGTGGTTAATAAGTGTAAGATTAGGGGTGTTTAGACTCGGGGTTCATGTTAGGGTGTAAACATAAATTTAGTTTCCCCATAGGAATCAATGAGGCTGCGTTACGGAGCTTTACGCTGCTTTATTGCAGGTGTTAGGCTTTTTTTCAGCCGGCTCTCCCCATTGATGTCTATGGGGAAATCGTGCACGAGCACGTAAAACCAGCTCCCCGCTGACTTAAGCAGCGCTGTATTGGAGTGCGGTATGGAGCACAATTTTGCTCTACGCTCACTTCTTGCCTTCTTTTTTTTACGCCGGGTTTATGAAAACCTGTAATACCAGCGCTGTAGGTAAGAGAGCGGTGACAATAACGTACAAGTTAGCACCACACCCCTCATAACGCAAAACTCGTAATCTAGCCATATATCATTTATTTGCTTATAAATAAATGTAGCTGTGTGTGCCAAGTACTTATTAATTCTACACTATAATAACACAAATATCGAGGATTAAGCTATGTAAAATAAATTTTGATTAGAAATAATAAAATTGTTTTTAAAGAGGAAGTAACCAAAGGATTAAAATTAACACAAGCGATAAAAGTATGGTAAAATATATGTGTTTTTTTTTTCCTTTTCCATCTGGCAAAAATTACCCTTGAATCATAACAGATGGTTTTAAATGCAGTGATTACAAAAATCCTGAAGTTAAAATAGTTTAATTACTAAGTCAATACCACCTCCAACCTTTGCTGATGGTTCAGTATGAAAACAACAGACGGTATAAGGCGCAAGGCAGGACAATATTTAACTAGAACTTTGCATTAGCGGCTGCAGTGCAGATTTCCATGAACTCTTAAAATGTTAAAGATCATCTGGTTTGCTGTGCCTATTAACTATCTCAGCACGCACAGTATGAAAGAGTCCTAGGTATTATATATGTATGTAAATCCATACCCTTTTGTGACAATTTATAATTCCAAACTCTGCTATTTCATGACTATTCATTTTAATTTAAATGACTGAATCATTAGACACTTGTGAAATAAATGCAATTGCAGTGGTTTAATAAAACAATTGAAAGTACTGCCACATTTTTTATTATGGACCAATTTATGAAACAGAAGAATGTTTTTTTTTTTTAAATATTTTAATGCCGTATTCCCAAAGAAAAGCATTATACATACAGATAATTAGCTCCGAATTATAGTTTTTTTTCTGTGTATATACAGCTAAGAAGATATTCTATAACATGTAGCATAATAAATATGTTCCAGTCTTCAAATACACTCTCATTAAGGACCCGATTCTCTAAAGATTTCTGTTCTGGTGAGATTATCTAAGTCTTGTCAGTAGCGTGAAATCCCTAATAGAATTTTAGAGAGACTGCACTGCAAATTCAGGGTGTGAAG
Organism: Bombina bombina; assembly: GCF_027579735.1. NCBI lineage: Eukaryota > Metazoa > Chordata > Amphibia > Anura > Bombinatoridae > Bombina > Bombina bombina. Next base: position 676,238,339 of record NC_069502.1, on the reverse strand, counting down.
GAGAAACACAAACATTACAATATAAGGCTAAAAAAATCCTCCAAACATTTTGCGTGATTTCTCTTCATGTTGGCGAGTTTTTGTTCATTAGGCCCTAATTATGAAAAAATAACATGATTGTTTTACCTTCTTTCATGTATTTATCTCTGAAAATTGATCAATTTCTAATTCCCAGTACATGAAATGCACCATGATGACTTCCCAAGGATGTATTTCATGTACTGATGACTACCTCCATCCCTAATTGGCTTTATCAGATAACAACAGCAAAACAATGCACTTTATACTTACTTTATGAGCAGGGCTAGCCCTGTTGTCTTCAGACTAAAGCCCAGATTGGATCCTCTAAATATGGCAAATGTTGGGTGAAGTTTGGCTATTGAAAACTAATTGCAGTAAAAAGTATGTTCATTTGTTTTGTTAAACGTAGCCGATATGTTATTCTATAGGAACACAACGTAACTGTCTTAAAATGACATTGTGTTTACTCTGCCTTTAAATGGTGTAAATATATATCACATATGAAAAGACCAGAATGCAAAGCAATTATTTTTTGATAATGTATTAGACGTGTGTTTTATAAGATTTGATAATGATTAATAGTTACTGTGATATAACATCAGGGTGATACTGTTTTCAGCAGAATTAGTGATATATCAAGTCTGTCAGTACTGAAAATATTTACAGTTGATTTTATATTATTCTATTCAACCATTGAAAACTTCCATTCATATATAATCTAATAATTTATGGTATAATTCCAATTATTGTTTTTGGTACCATTCATAAGGGTCTGGATTCTTATGCAGCGTCATGGTATGAATCAAGGTATGACCAATTACTAGGGAGTTATGTACATTTGTAAAAGCAGAAGATAAAGAGTGATGACATTTAAATCCTTCACGGCAAAAAGACAGTGGTTTATAAGGAGCTGCTTGGCAACCATAAAGATAGCTTGCATCCTGTGTTACTGCATTTAGATACGTTCAGTGCAACTGGTCAACCGATTTGTAACTTGGTTTCATTTACTATTTAAAGGGACTATGCAATAATCTATTTAATTGTTTCATACAATAGAGGACATTACAAAATATATTACAGGTTTTTTTTTAATCTGTATTTTTGTGCCAAATAAAATAAACTTTTTTGTCATATACTTCCATAGATGTGTTCACCAAAAGCTTTGGTAGGTGTCATAATAAGTCAATGAGCATTGCGTATTAGTTTAAAGGAACAGTCAAGTTAAAAAAAAACTTTCATGATTCAGATAGGGCATGTAATTTTAACAACTTTCCAGTTTACTTTTATCACCAATTTTGCTTTGTTCCCTTGGTATTCTTAGTTGAAAGCTAAACCTGGGAGGTTCATATGCTAATTTCTTAGACCTTGAAGGCCGCCTCTAATCTGAATGCATTTTGACAGTTTTTTACCACTAGAAGGCGTTAGTTCATGTGTTTCATATAGATAACATTAAGCTCATGCACGTGAATTTACCAAGGAGTGAGTACTGATTGGCTAAATTGCAAGTCTGTCAAAAGAACTGAAATAAGGGGACAGTCTGCAGAGGCTTAGATACAAGGTAATTACAGAGGTAAAACGTGTATTATTATAGCTGTGTTTGTTAGGCAAAACTGGGGAATGGCTAATAAAGGGATTATCTATCTTTTTAAACATCAAACATTCTGTTGTTGACTCTCCCTTTAAGTTCTAACTACTATTAGTTACCATTTTACAAGCAAAATGTATTTCCGTTAAGTTTATCTGCTGCTCTTTCTTTTTCATTACAAAAATAATTGTAAGTTTAATGTCAGTATAAAGAACTCTAGAAGTAAATTGGTGTAGATAAATGTCTGTCCAAATAAACCATACTGTAAAGTGCAGTACTAGTCTCTTATATGCTATCAAAAGACACAATGAAATGAAAAGCTAAATATATTCCTGTTTATACTTTTACTTTTTATTTATGGAGAAAGAAGAAGCGCCTGTTGGACCTAAACATTTTACTGCTGTCTTAGTGCTACATGATGTGGTGTTGGAAACAGAATTCGGTACATGGTGAAGACAAGTTCTAGGTGAAATTAATCTCTTATTTCACTAAATGCCTTGGATTTGAAACAATATTTACTTTCATCATTGTCAGTATTTCACTGGCAGTAGGGTTGCCATACTGCCACTTTAAAAAGGGTACACTTATGAAAATACATATGTCAGAGTTCGTTATAAGGGAACGCTTTTTCAAATTGTTGTTCTTAAACAACCCCTGAAATGTATTTTTCATATATCACACCACACCATTATTGTAAACAATTATGATTGGATCTTGGCACTCACACCACATCTACTTAGCTCAACAAGATAACTGAGATTGGTCAGTTTCCTTAATAAAAAATCCATGTTAATTTGGTAAGATTGATTCTAATGCAAAAAACTTAAACAATCCATTAGATGCAAATGTACAAATTGGGCTTTAAACATTATATATCTTATACTTCTTAAATCCAGTTAGATAAGATATTCCAACATGCTCATTACTTACAATTGACGTAATCTTAAACCTTGTATGTAGGTAATGTTGCAAGCTCCCTTTTACAAAAATACTGGACACCCAGCAGGGAGGCCACTGAGAGGGTAGTAGGTGGAGTCAAGCAATAACCCCTCCCACATTTTTACCTTTGGCTTATGTCTCACTATATATTATTCACCCTTGAGCAGTGGTTTTATTCTCTTGACAGCTAGTGACAAACAAAGCAGTTCATTTACCATCCTGGAAGCTAGTATTATGAAGTAGTGATGCTATACTCTTAGTAGTGCCTTTGACTTACTGCCTTTACAGAGTAGTAAGTTTACCCCTTGGCTTTCAATTAAACACAAGGCAATTATTTGTTATGCTCCCTGGTTGACAGAAACACAGAAAATTGTGATTTATCCATTTGACACACTTAAAAGTAAACCTTCTGGAGATCTGGCCTCCACAGCTGTACACAATATTCAAGATATAAGAACCTCACTTTTTGCTGTCATTATCTATTTCCTATACAACCAAGCATCCTACTGATCTGATTGGCTGTGCTACTACATTGTTTACAAAATGTTATTCATTTTATTTTTTTATTAATTACTAAATCCCTTTACTCTTTTCTTCCTGTGACTTGTTATTTGATTCATCATTTCTCAAACTCTGATATTAAGGGGCATATTTATCAAGCGTATGGAGCTTGATGCCCCGTGTTTCTGGCGAGCCTACAGGCTCGCCAGAAACAGCAGTTATGAAGCAGTAGTCACAAAGACCGCTGCTCCATAACCTGCCCGTCTGCTCTGAGCAGGCGGACAGACATCGCCGGAAATCAACCCGATCGAGTACGATTGGGTTGATTGACACCCTCTGCTGGCGGCCCATTGGCCGCGAGTCTGCAGGGGGCGGCGTTGCACCAGCAGCTCTTGTGAGCTGCTGGTGCAATGCAGAATACGGCGAGCATATTGCTCGCCGTATTCAGCGAGGTCTGGTGGACCTGATCCGCAGTGTCGAATCAGGTCCACCAGACCTTGATAAATAGAGCCCTAAGCATTAAAGTCAAGCTGTGTGTAAATCCTCAAGTAAGATAGGGTATATTTATTATGCTGAACTTACACTTCATCATGCCTTGGCTTATTTAACAGCTAAAATTCCATTCAAATTAATAAAAAAGACACTGAGAATATGGTTGAATTCTATTCTCATGATGGTCTATATTTTTTTTTTTTTTTGCTATTTAATATAATACATTATATTTTAAGATACAATAGTCCTTTTCTTCCCTGGGATATCTTTTTTTTTTCAGGTGTTTTTCAAGTGTTTTACTCTGACCAGTTAGGAGCACAATATCCAAAGTGTGTGTACAGAAACAATTGCTCAAATATAGCTGAACATGTAGCAACAGAGGAGCCTACACATTAGTATTACACTTATTATTTGGCGGATAGACAATGTTCCCAGCCTGGGAACCTGTCCACCCACATTTGTCGCTAGGCAATTTTTGCAGTCTGCATTTTGATTGCACAGTGTTTTTGTAATTCACCTCCCCCTGAACTTGCATAACCAATTGCACAAAAGCAGGTTTTGACAATCACTCAAGGCAAGTCAGCCTTGTGAATTTAAGTGCACAATCTCTGAGGTGACAAATAGCTTTAGAAGCAGAACACAACTTCTTAAACATGCGCAACCTGTGCACAAGATCCAAACGCCTAGATTACGAGTTTTTGTCGGTAATTGTGTGCGGGGCTAACAAGCATTTTTTTCTCACCGCTCACTTAAGACAACGCTGGTATTACAGGTTTTTACAAACCCGGCGTTAGCCTCAGAAAAGTGAGCGGAGAGCAAAATTTTGCTCCACATCTCACTGTAATACCAGTGCTGCTTACGGTAGCAGTGAGCAGGTAAAACGTGCTTGTGCACGATTTCCCCATAGGAATCAATGGGGGAAAGCCGGCTGAAAAAAAGTCTAACACCTGCAAAAAAGCAGTGTTCAGCTTCTAACGCAGCCCCATTGATTCCTATGGGGAAATACATTTTATGTCTACACCTAACACCCTAACATGAACCCCGAGTCTAAGCACCCCTAATCTTACACTTATTAACCCCTAATCTGCCGCCCCCGACATCGCAGATACCTGCATTATATTTTTAACCCCTAATCTGCCGCTCTGGACACCGCCGCCACCTACATTATCCCTATGAACCCCCAATCTGCTGCCCCCAACATCGCCGACACCTACTTTTTATTTATTAACCCCTACTCTGCTGCCCCCAATGTCGCTGCCACCTAACAACACTTATTAACCCCTAATCTGCCGCCGCCAAAGTTGCCGCCACTATAATAAATATATTAACCCCTAAATCTAAGTCTAACCCTAACACCCCCCTAACTTAAATATAATTTAAATACATCTAAATAAAATTACTATTATTAACTAAATTATTCCTATTTAAAACTAAATACTTCCTAGTTAAAATAAATACAAATATACCTGTAAAATAAATCCTAACCTAAGTTACAATTACACCTAACACTACACTATAATTAAATAAATTAACTAAATTAACTACAATTAATTACAATTAAATTAAATAAACTAAAGTACGGAAAAAAACACTAAATTACAGAAAATAATAAAATAATTACAAGAATTTTAAACTAATTACACCTAATCTAATACCCCTAATAAAATAAAAAAGCCCCCCAAAATAATAAAAATCCCTACCCTACACTAAATTACAAATAGCCCTTAAAAGGGCTTTTTGCGGGGCATTGCCCCATAGTAATCAGCTCTTTTACCTGTAAAAAAAAAATACAATACCCCCCCAACATTAAAACCCACAACCCAACCCTCCTCTAAAACCCACCCAATCCCCCCTTAATAAAACCTAACACTAACCCCTTGAAGATCACCCTACCTTGAGACGTCTTCACCCAACCAGGCAGAAGTAGTCCTCCAGATGGGCAGAAGTCCTCATCCGATCCGGGCAGAAGAGGTCCTCCAAATGGGCAGAAGTCTTCATCCAGACAGCATCTTCTATCTTCATCCATCCGGAGCGGAGCGGGTCCATCTTCAAGCCATCCGATGTGGAGCATCCTCTTCCATCTGATGACTAACACTAAATGACGGTACCTTTAAGTGATGTCATCCAAGATGGTGTCCCCTTCAATTCCATTTGGCTGATAGAATTCTATCAGCCAATTGGAATTAAGGTAGAAAAAATCCTATTGGCTGATCCAATCAGCCAATAGGATTGAGCTTGCATTCTATTGGCTGTTCCAATCACTGCAATCCTATTGGCTGATTGGATCAGCGAATAGGATTTTTTCTACCTTAATTCTGATTGGCTGATCTTGGATGACGTCACTTAAAGGTACCGTCATTTAGTGTTAGTCATCGGATGGAAGAGGATGCTCCACGTCGGATGGTTTGAAAATGGACCCGCTCCGCTCCGGATGGATGAAGATAAAAGATGCTGTCTGAATGAAGACTTCTGGCCGTCTGGAGGTCCTCTTCTGCCTGGATCGGATGAAGACTTCTGCCCGTCTGGAGGACCACTTCTGCCCGGTTGGGTGAAGACGTCTCAAGGTAGGGTGATCTTCAAGGGGGTAGTGTTAGGTTTTATTAAGGGGGGATTGGGTGGGTTTTAGAGTAGGGTTGGGTGTGTGGGTGGTGGGTTTTAATGTTGGGGCGGTATTGTATTTTTTTTTACAGGTAAAAGAGCTGATTACTTTGGGGCAATGCCCCGCAAAAAGCCCTGCTATTTGTAATTTAGTATTGGGTAGGGATTTTTATTATTTTGGGGGGCTTTTTATTTTATTAGGGGGATTAGATTAGGTGTAATTAGTTTAAAATTCTTGTAATTATTTTATTATTTTCTGTAATTTAGTGGTTTTTGTTTTGTACTTTAGTTTATTTAATTTAATTGTAATTAATTGTAGTTAGTTTAGGTAATTAATTTAATTATAGTGTAGTGTTAGGTGTAATTGTAACTTAGGTTAGGGTTTATTTTACAGGTAAATTTGTACTTATTTTAACTAGGAAGCTATTAAATTATTAATAACTATTTAATAACTATTGTACCTAGTTAAAATAAATACAAAGTTGCCTGTAAAATAAAAATAAACCCTGAGATAGCTACAATGTAATTATTAGTTATATTGTAGCTAGCTTAGGGTTTATTTTATAGGTAAGTATTTAGTTTTAAATAGGAATAATTTATTTAATTGTAGTAATTTTTTCCGATTATTTTAAATTATATTTAAGTTAGGGGGGGGTTAGGGTTATACTTAGGTTTAGGGGTTAATACATTTAGTATAGTGGCAGCGATGTTGGGGTCGGCAGATTAGGGGTTAATAAATGTAGGTAGGTGTCGGCGATGTTAGGGATGGCAGATTAGGTGTTAATAAAATTAAACTAGTGTTTGCGATGCAGGAGTGTGGCGGTTTAGGGGTTAATATATTTATTACAGTGGTGGCGATGTCCGGTCGGCAGATTAGGGGTTAAAATTTTTATTTAACTGTTTGTGATGTGCGGGGGGGCCTCGGTTTAGGGGTTAATAGGTAGTTTATGGGTGTTAGTGTACTTTTTAGCACTTTAGTTAAGAGTTTTTTGTTACGGCGTTAGCCCATAAAACGCTTAACTACTGACTTTTAAATGCGGTAGGAGTCTTGACAGGAAAGGGTGTACCGCTCACTTTTTCCAAGACTTGTAATACCGGCGTTAGGCAAATCCCATGGAAAAGATAGGATACGCAATTGACGTAAGGGGATTTGCGGTATGCTCGAGTTGCGGAAAAAAAGCGAGCGATACACCTGTACCTGCCAGACTCGTAATAACAGCGGGAGTTAAAAAGCAGCGTTGGGGGAAAAAAAAAGCAGCATTGGGACCTCTCAACGCTGCTTTTTAACCCTAACGCAAGACTCGTAATCTAGCCGTAAGACATTTGTGTACTGAATCTTTTGTTTCAGCAAAAGAAATATTTAAAGGGATACTAAACCCATTTTTTTTCTTTCCTGATTCAGATAGTACATGCAAATTTAAGCAACTTTCTAATTTACTCCTATTATCAATTTTTCTTCGTTCTCTTGCTATCTTTATTTAAAAAACAAGAATGTAAAGCTTACAAGTCGGCCTATTTTAGGTTCAGCACCCTGGATAGTGCTTGCTTATTGGTGGCTACAAGTAAGCCACCAATAAGCAAGCATAACCCAGGTGCTCAACAAAAAATGGGGCGGCTTTTAAGCTTTACATTCCTGCTTTTTAAATAAAGATAGCAAGAGAACGAAGAAAAAATAATAGGAGTAAATTAAAAAGTTGCTTAAAATCATATGCTCTATCTGCATCAGGAAAGAAAACATTTGGGTTTAGTATCCCTTTAAGTCATCTCTAAAATAACTTTAATCAACAAGTTTCATGAGTGCAACATATGACCCTGAAGGAGGGTAGCACAGTAATGAAGATGGAGCAATCTCCCCAGACAATATTATTCACCTTCATATAATTTCTTAGCAAAACTGTATAAGGTATAAGGATGGTTGTTGAATGGTATAGACAAAATTGAGTTTAAGACATATCCTGTAATAAATTAAAAATATATAGGGGAGAAGCATAAACCTATTCCTAGGATTTATAAAATTCTACTCTTCTGATAAAAATCCTTCTGGTTCTTATCTGCTGCAAGACTCTCATTATTATGTAAGCAATTAAATATCTACAAAAGGAAAATGTGTGGAATCTTACAAGAAATCAAGATAGCTTAAAGTTGTAATGAAGATGCGCTATAACTTACTTTTTAATATAGATATAAAATTCAAATTCCCCGCGCTCTGCTACCCACTTCAAAAGTTAATTTTTCTGTGAGTTAATGGTTTGAATTGTTCTCCAATCAGCGCTTTAGCTATAACAAAAGTGCCATATGGGTAGAGTGTTGATTGGACAAAGATTCCAACGTTTAGCTCACAAAAAAATTAACTCTTTAAGTGGCTGGCGGAGAACAGGGAATTTTAATTCATTACAACTGATGAATTAAACTCCATCCAAAATATCACTAACTTTCCGGATCTGATTTTAAAAAGGGGAGAGTTGAGGCGGAGCTTACCACGGAGCTGAGTGGAAGCTGCATAGCAGAGCTCTTCCACAATACCGGTGAAAACCTATTCAATATAATTCAAAAATTTGAAATAACCTTATTATTTGGTCCCCTACTGATCCCCCAAACCTATGTGCATCCCATATACCCTCAAGGAGCATTCACTGAGCACTGAGAGAGGGGCAATGACTTGCAGCACTATAACGGCTACAGTGGAGCTGAACCCGCTTACAGGTTAAGCAGCCAAATGGGTTCTGTCCCTCCTGCAGAGAGCAGGGTGCACGTCTTCACCCCGGAGTAGCTAACAGCCTCCAGCCCATGGAACGCTGTGTAGTGCGCAGCTCATTACAGACCTTCCGTGGGACTTTCACCAGTGCACATACCGGGTACGTGTCTCACCCAACACTCCACACTGTCATCTATATAAAGTGTCTATTGGGGTGTGACACTATGGATATAGGTATTCTAACCGGAGCTCCTCTCTAACACCCTCACCACAGGGAGACATGACACAGCCCCTCTAGATACAGGACAGTTACTTAACTCAGACAGAGATTTCTTGATTAAGAGCATGACCTAAGCCAGTATACTGCAGAAGGGAGATAGCACTCTGAATTTCAGCACTCTGACTCCTGGGATTACTCCCACAGTATAGGAAAATTAGGCAATTGAAGTAACTGTATCTTACCAAAGGTAATACTTGACTCCGTGCGGCCTTGCCCTGAAAGTCTTTCTACTATTGCCTCACCATCCATGGGCCCAAGATATAATTCACCCACGCATTTAAAGCTCAAGATTGCAGATCTCCCCCTCATTTAAAAACACACCATATCAAGACCTGAAGAATGTTTGAACACTGGGTCCTCCTCACAAACCAAGAAATTAAAACTCTCTTTTGGCTAGTATCTCCAGCATTTCTGGCTGTGCTCCCATACCCCCTTCTACATTCCCACAAATTACCCTAATGATATACCTCCAAAGGGCTCACTAAAAATAGGATGTAATCAACCCACTCTCAGGTTGGGTTAAAACCCTCCTCCTCCCTTTCCCGTTGGCCCATTACCCACGTGTCATACCCCTACTCCTTTTTCCTACTTCGCTGATAGGAGGCATTTCCCTGGGAGGGGGGATTTATACTGAAGACCCCTACCAACTGATAGCCAAAGATCATAAGAAGATAAATAGAGCTCCTACTTATCTTTCATACGGTTGATCTAATAACCCGAATCAACTTAATTTCTTTAGTTTTCATTTCCTTACTGAACGACGGGATTGGTCATGCAATGCTATCATTTAGGGACAGTGGTGCTGGATATACTCTTCCTAGTTTTCAAAATCACCATGGTAGCTACTAGTCATTTCTATAATGCTATATTCCTTTTTCAATACAAAGGGGTTCCTCCTTACCAAGATGGCTCATGCCATGAAGAAAAAAACAAAACACCAAGAAAACCCTAAAAGAACCCTAGCTGACCATTTCAATAGTAAAAATCAATATGATCTAGAGGTCTCGGATGAAGACTCTAGGGAGTCCACCACTTCCCTCAAAGGACAACACAAAGCTGACAATTCACATCTAGACAGAGCATCCTCCTCATAATCTTCTATCCTAGATTCCATTAAATCTTTATTGGATAAAATGGATATTCATTCCACATCCCTTAAGCAAGACCTCAAACAATCTGTCAGCGAACTTAAAAAAAAACATCTCAGCTCTTGGAGAGCGGACAGAGACTCTGGAAAGGAAGCATGAGGATCTGAATGTGGAACATGCAAATCTTCTATCTTATACGCAAAATCTCTCAGAAATGATTTAAGACCTGGAATCCAAATTGGCGAACCTAGAGGACAGGTCATGCCGCAACAACATTAAGATACGGGGCATACCTTAAGACATTGTCAACCCAGACCTCCCAGGGTATCTCACTGGCCTTTTCAGAGAACTATTGGGCACTCTACCAGAGCAGGAGCTCCTAATTGACAGAGTCCACAGGGCTCTCCGCACTAGAAACAACACCTCAGATACCCCAAGGGATGTAATCAGCACACTTAATTACTATACCTTTAAGTAAAAAATCGCCAGGGCCTCTTTTGCTAACAAAAACCTGAAGCCTGCAAAACCTGCACCTAGGACTACGTAGGTCTTCCATATGATTACATTCCATGAATACGACCTCATATCCAACTCTGACTATCCTTTATATGATAAATTTCAGATCTAGATATGATTATGACCTTGGTTTTAAATGTTTAAAGTTCATTTTTAGTTAAAGGTTTTCTTCTAACGAGTTTTACTATAGGTACTATAGGTACTATAGGTATGTGTCAGACTGACCCGGCCTGTAGATCCCCTACTCTTACTAATACGCAACATGACAAGAGGATAGCCCGATAATATCTATCATGCAATTGCTAAACCCTAACCGGTTCATAGTCTTAGAGGCCCGCTTATCACTTCCAAACATGGGCACAGGTCAGAACACACCCTACTCCCCGGATATGGTGGCACAGGGTGGATTCTATTCCGAAACCTCACTAGTCTTAGAATCCTCACAGTTTCAGAGTTAATAGTTGCATTATTTTTATTACATTATCTCTCTAATCTAAATGCCAGTCTGGGACATTCAGCTGAACATATATAAAAAAAAAAGTCATTATCCCACAGTTATGTCTAGGCTAATACTTATTTCTTTACATATGGGATGCAATTAAGGTTAAACATGTTTTACCTTTGTCCTCTGTGTTGCATGATACACCCCTTTAGGGCTCCCAGTTCTATTCCTCTGTACAATCGTTTACTGCAAATAATATTATAATTTTATCCCATTCACTGCAGATACAGAGATCTAGACCCAGGGATCTTTCAATTAAATGAACTCAATGAAGTAGTTCCAGACGCCTATGCATCATATGATTTAGGCTTGGAGACACAGGCGGGACATAAACCCGTAATTGTTGTTGCTTTGCTACTTTAGAGTTTACTGGTTTATACAGTTTATTACAATGTTACTTCAACTTAAGAATTAAGTCCTACCTGACTTCTCTTCACAGTAGATGTAACTATCTGTTCTCCTATGTCATCATAGCTTTGGCCACAACCAGTTCAGCTCCCCACTCTAGCAATTTTTTCCCATACTAACAAGATTTAGAAGATAACTTACTCCAGAGTTTAATCTAATTTAGATCCCCTAATCATTCTAGATACATCCGAGCCCCCCTAACTGGGCCCCAACTCTCATATGGATATTCTTAATCCCTATAATTTAGCCCTCCTACTATACCACACTACCATACCTGTGGCCCCCTCCCTAAATATTTCTTACCCATGTCCCCAACATACACCCTTGGGTTAGTGGACATGGATATAAATATTCTACCTTACTCATCTGAAAACCTCATCCCTCACTGGGGAGAGTTCTACCCTCCGGTACCCCCCCCCCCACATCCCGTTGATCCAAATAACATATTCTATTCCCCAACTACTCTCCTCTTGGTAACCTTATCCTTATAACTCATATAGGGAAAAACTTATCACCACATAGACCCACACTACATCAGAAGATAGCCACTCTGTTAATACTTTTTAACACCTCAAACCTCTGGTTTACTTACAATTTCTAGCCCACTCACTCCGTAACAATTTAATACACACAACCTCATTAGAAGCCACGAAACCATAACCACCGCCTCTCCCACCCTCCCCCCTTTTTTTTACAAGCGGCTCTTGTCCACTGATATACCCCAACTACAACTTTTAAATAGTAGTGTTCACACATAAACTCACACCCCCTCTACCTCCTCTCTACAGGTGTACGTATTTATTAACTTTTTATTAAACTCCCGCTCAATCTAAAACTCAGAGCCCCCTTCATTAGACTTCCCAATCCCCCCCCATCTTTACCTTCATTAGATTTTTTTTTCTCTCCTCCCTCTCCTTTTATCCACAGGATGGAAGGTCTCCGTCTGATCACTCTCAACACACAGGGTCTCAACTCACCCACAAAATGAAGCCTCCTATTGACCTTCTTGCAGAAGTCCAAAATAGATATTGTTTTCCTCCAAGAGACTCATTGGATCTTCTCCCCAGGTATTACACACACATACAAAAAATATCAGACAGTAGTTGAAGCATCCTTTCAATCCAAATTGAGAGGTGTGGCCATACTTATTAGCACGAACGTAAAGTACGACCCCATCTATGTGGAATGCGACCCCCAAGCCAGATTTATCATACTAATTTGTAAACTGAACGATACCCTATACACGTTAGTTAATGCATATGTACCTAACTCCAAACAAATATGATTTCTTAATATTACTAGGTTCAGTGTTGGCTGTGAAACAGGGGGAACTAATTCTAGGGGGAGATTTCTATCTCATTTGGGACCCTGGACAAGGAAGGTCCAAAGATATCAGCACCAGAGAGATCGACCCACTCCCTCTCTAGTTCATTCCAGAAACTCCTTAGCCAATTTTACCTATATGATACATGGAGAGCGTTCCACCCTCATGACAGGGAGTTTACCTTTTATTCATCTCCACACAAATCATATACCCGTATTGACTATTTCTTCACAAGCAACAGAGCTTTAGACTACATTTCCTACGGTAAAATTTCCCCAGTGTCCTGGTCAGATCATGACGCCTTGTCACTATTTTTGGGCCCTCATAACAGTAACTCTTCTCCCCCTCCCTGGTGCCTTAAAGACTAGTTAATTGCAAACCCAAACGATAAGCTTGAGATGCAAGACAAAATACTTGAGTTCCTAAATTTTAATGATAACTCTCAAACTTTGACTGAGGTTCTAAGGGCCTCACTTAAGACTTATCTAAGAGGACACTACATAGAGAAGGACACACTCACACGTAAAGCCCAGGGAGCCCCTCTCTCACTACACAACTAAGAACGTTGAGACACCAACTTAACTCAACATATTCAAGCTCCATTAATGATAAAATTATAACCATCACTAAACAAATTCAGGTGCTAGAGCTCCGCAAAGTACAAACCATGCTAGAAAAATGTAAACAAGTCTACTATTATCAGGGGAATAAAGCCTCATTACTTGCAGCAAAGCTTAGAAACCAGACGGCTAAGTCCAGAATTAATACAATCAGAAAAAAAGAATAACTGCATTGCACATAACCCCCCAAAAATAGGAGAAATATTTAGGTAATTCTATCATCCCCTCTACAACATCGGGGACTATCTTGTTCACCCCTCCTGCTTGCCATCTGAAATTAAATCTTTTCTACACACCCTTAATCTTCTCCAACTCTCAACAGTCGATCTTCCTCTTCTCACTTCTGAGGAGATACAGTGGGTCATAAAGGACTTAAAGTTAGGTAAATCCCTTGGCCCTGATGGCTATACTGCCAGATTTTATAAAACATTCCAACCCCTGATCACACCTCTCTTATGTAAATTGTTCAACGAAATAATGCGAAATGTTATTTTTAGTAAATAATTTATAGAAGTCACAATCATAATATTAAAACCAGATAAGAACCCAGAAGACTGTGGAAGCTACTGTCCTATCTTCCTTATCAGCCTAGACACAAAACTTTATGCCAAAATATTAGCTAGGAGACTGTCTAGAGTCATCTCCTCCCATATACATCCTGACCAAGTGGACTTCATCCCACATAGAGAGGGCCCTGACGCTACTAGGCATATTTTGAACGTCCTCTCGATTGCCTCTCTTGAGGGGGTTTCCCTTCTTGCCCTGTCTCTTCATGCTGAGAAGGCCTTTGACAGGGTGAGATGGGAGTACTTATGGGAGGTCATGGTTGCCTTTGGCCTTCCTGTTGAGTTTATAGGGGCAGTCCGGGCCCTCTAACCTGCCCTACAGCAAAGATCAGAGGAGTAGGCTTTCAATCCAACACTCTCTCTATTTCCAATGGCACTAGACAAGGCTGCACCCTCTCTACCCTCTGGTTAGCCTTAGCAATAGAACCAATAGCTCAAGCCATTAGGATCAACCCCAACATCCCCGGCTTTTCTCTCGGACATGCCAACAAAAAATTTAATTATACACGGATGATATCACCCTCTTCTTATCTTCACCAGCCACATCCATACCAGCAGTATTTAGTCTTCTCAACTGTTTTAGTTCATTAAGCTATTACACACTTAATATCTCCAAATCCGAAGCCATGCCAATTAATATATCCCAACGAGAACTAGTTCGTTTACAGAGCTCCCACAAATTTATCTGGAACCCGCAGTCCATCAAGATCAGCCAATAGAATGCGAGCTCAATCTGATTGGCTGATTGGATCAGCCAATCGGATTGAACTTCAATCTGATTGGCTGATTCAATCAGCCAATCAGATTTTTCCTACCTTAATTCCGATTGGCTGATAGAATCCTATCAGCCAATCGGAATTAAAGGGACGCCATCTTGGATGACGTCCCTTAAAGGAGCCTTCATTCGTCGGTAGTCCGTCGGGAAAGAAGGATGTTCCGCATCGGCGGGATGAAGATTGAAGATTGAAGACCCCGCTTGGAAGATGACATCGCCCGGATAGAATGCGAGCTCAATCTGATTGGCTGATTGGATCAGCCAATCGGATTGAACTTCAATCTGATTGGCTGATTCAATCAGCCAATCAGATTTTTCCTACCTTAATTCCGATTGGCTGATAGAATCCTATCAGCCAATCGGAATTAAAGGGACGCCATCTTGGATGACGTCCCTTAAAGGAGCCTTCATTCGTCGGTAGTCCGTCGGGAAAGAAGGATGTTCCGCATCGGCGGGATGAAGATTGAAGATTGAAGACCCCGCTTGGAAGATGACATCGCCCGGATAGAAGACTTCTTCAGCACCGCTTGGAAGATGACATCGCCCGGATGGAAGACTTCTTCAGCGCCGACTGGAGGATCACTTCATCGGATGGAAGATTTCTTCAGCTCCCCTTGGAGGATAACTTCTGCCGCTCCGGATCTCCTCTTCGGTTCCATCGCTGCTCGGCTGAGTGAAGACGACTCAAGGTAGGATGATCTTCAGGGGATTAGTGTTAGGTTATTTTAAGGGGGGTTTGGGTTAGATTAGGGGTATGTGGGTGGTGGGTTTTAATGTTGGGGGGGTTGTATTTTTCTTTTACAGGCAAAAGAGCAGTTTTCTTTGGGGCATGCCCTACAAAAGGCCCTTTTAAGGGCTGGTAAGGTAAAAGAGCTTTGAACTTTTTCAATGTAGAATAGGGTAGGGAATTTTTTTATTTTGGGGGGCTTTGTTATTTTATTAGGGGGCTTAGATTAGGTGTAATTAGCTTAAAATTGTTGTAATATTTTTTAAATGTTTGTAACCTATTTTTTTTTTTTTGTAACTTAGCTTTTTTTATTTTTTGTACTTTAGTTAGTTTATGTAATTGTATTTAATTGTAGTTATTTGTAGTTAATTTATTTAATTAATTTAATGATAGTGTAGTGTTAGGTTTAATTGTAACTTAGGTTAGGATTTATTTTACAGGTAATTTTGTATTTCTTTTAGCTAGGTAGTTATTAAATAGTTAATAACTATTTAATAACTATTCTAACTAGCTAAAATAAATACAAAGTTACCTGTAAAATAAATATAATTCCTAAAATAGCTACAATGTAATTATTAATTACATTGTAGCTATCTTAGGGTTTATTTTACAGGTAAGTATTTAGTTTTAAATAGGAATAATTTATTTAACTATAGTGTAGTGTTAGGTGTAATTGTAACTTAGGTTAGTTTTTATTTTACAGGTAAATTTCTCTTTATTTTAGCTAGGTAGCTATTAAATAGTTAATAACTATTTAATAGCTATTGTACCTAGTTAAAATAAATTGAAAGTTACCTGTAAAATAAAAATAAATCCTAAGATAGCTACAATATAATTATTATTTATATTGTAGCTGTATTAGGGTTTATTTTAAAGGTAAGTATTTAGTTTTAAATAGGATTAATTTAGTTAATAATAGAAATATTATTTAGATTTATTTAATTAATATTTAAGTTAGGGGGGTGTTAGGGTTAGTGTTAGACTTAGGTTTAGGGGTTAATAAATTTATTACAGTGGCGGCGGTGTAGTGGGGGGCAGGATAGGGGTTAATAAATGTATTATAGGTGGCGACGGTGTAGGGGGGGCAGATTAGGGGTTAATAAATTTAATATAGGTTGCGGCAGGGTCCGGGAGCAGCGGTTTAGGGGTTAAACTATTTATTTAGTTGCGGCGAGGTGCGGGATCAGCAGGATAGGGATTAATAACTTTATTATAGAGGGCGACGGTATAGGGGGGCAGGATAGGGGTTACTAGGTATAATGTAGGTTGCGGGGGTGTCCGGGAGCGGCGGTTTAGGGGTTAATACATTTATTATAGTTGCGGCGGGGTCAGGGAGCGGCAGTTTAGGGGTTAATATGTATAGAGTAGCTTGCAGTGGGCTCTGGGAGCGGCGGTTTAGGGGGTAATACATTTATTTAGTTGCAGCGGTGTAGGGGGGGGCAGCTTAGGGGTGTTTAGACTCGGGGTACATGTAAGGGTGTTAGGTGTAGACAGCTCCCATAGAAATCAATGGGATGTCTGGCAGCAGCGAACATGAACTTTTGCTATGGTCAGACTCCCATTGATTCCTATGGGATCCGCCGCCTCCAGGGTACGCTGGGCGGGAAAAGTGCCGTGCGTACCTGCTAGTTTTTTTGATAACTATCAAAAGTAGTCAGATTGTGCCGCACTTGTGTGAGGAACATCTGTAGTGACGTAAGAATCGATCTGTGTCGGACTGAGTCCGGCGGATCGAAGCTTACGTCACAAAATTCTACTTTTGCCGGTCTCTAGCCTTTGATAACTAAGGTGAATCAGCCTCGCCACAAATACGCTGTGGAATTCCAGTGTATTTGAGGTTGACGGCTTGATAACTAGGCCCCAATGTCACCACTTCTCCATGGGACAGGGACATGATCTATGATTTGAAATTTTAATTATGCAATTGAATGACCCAGGGTTAAAAAATGGTTGGAAACTGGAGCATTTAAATCCTTACATCTTATATTGGACTTATGTTGTATAATCCTGTCCCTCACCCTTTGTGTGGTCTCTCCAATATAAATCCACCTACATGGGCATTTAATTAAATAGATAGCGTATCCTGTATTGCATGTAAAATAGCCATTAATCTTATAAATTTTTCCAGTGAGAGGATGTACAAAATTTGGATCCTTTACCATATTATTACAATTTGCACAACCCAAACAGGGATAGCAACCCAATTTTTTACCAGAAATATAGCTTTGTTTCATTTTTTTAATGCCAATATCAGCTCTTACAAGTCTATCCTTAATACTGGTACCCTTCCTATAGGCAGACATAGGGCCATTAGCAAGGCTTGCACATCCGGATGACAGTCTCTTAACATAAACCAGTACTTATTAACAATCCTTTGTATCTTCAAACTCTGATTATTGTATTCTGAAACAAAGATTATTCTCTCATTTCTGTTGTCCACATATTTATTGCTGGTTTGTGTTACACTCTTAGCCCTCAATATCTCACCATGTATAAGATCTGTTGGATAACCTCTATCACTGAACTTCTTACCCATTTCCTCAAATCTTTTATCAATAAGTTTTTTATCGGAAACAATCCTTTTTACCCTTGTCAAGAGTGTAACACAAACCAGCAATAAAAACGTGGACAACAGAAATGAGAGAATAATCTTTGTTTCAGAATACAATAATCAGAGTTTGAAGATACAAAGTATTGTTAATAAGTACTGGTTTATGTTAAGAGACTGTCATCCGGATGTGCAAGCCTTTGCTAATGGCCCTATGTCTGCCTATAGGAAGGGTACCAGTATTAAGGATAGACTTGTAAGAGCTGATATTGGCAGTAAAAAAATGAAACAAAGCTTTATTTCTGGTAAAAATGTGAGTTGCTATCCCTGTTTGGGTTGTGCAAATTGTATTGTAATAATATGGTAAAGGGTCCAAATTTTGTACATCCTCTCACTGGAAACATTTATAAGATTAATGGCTATTTTACATGCAATACAGGATACGCTATCTATTTAATTAAATGCCCATGTGGGTGGATTTATATTGGAGAGACCACCCAAAGGGTGAGGGACAGGATTATACAACATAAGTCCAATATAAGATGTAAGGATTTAAATGCTCCAGGTTCCAAACAAATTTTAACCCTGGGTCATTCAATTGCACAATTAAAATTTCAAATCATAGATCATGTCCCTGTCCCACGGAGTGGTGGTGACAGGGAGTTGATCTTAAAGAGGAGAGAATCAATGTGGATCTATAAATTGGATTGTATGTATCCAAAAGGTATGAACCGTGAGATAGATTTTAATATTTTTCTTTGATTTTTTCTATTTTTGTTTAATTTTTCTAGGTTCTGCAAATCCCTTCTCTATTCGTGAGCGTTGTGAAGAAAAATCCCCTTTACACTAGATTTGTAACTATTTACTGAAATTAATTATCTGTATTTTGTTGACCAATATCAGATATGTAACACTGTTAGACTTGTTAGTAGGATGTATTAATATATGTTGACCACTAGGTGGCGTTTAGATTTAAATGATATATTTAGATGAAGTAAGATAAAGTTATAATTAGCTGCACCTGTGGTGACAGGTATTTAAGTGAGGTGTATATTGTGAATAGGTCATATGATTAAGGGCATTTGAGCCCAAAATGTCATGTATTTTTACCTCCTGGTACAATAAAAGCTGGAAAACTGTTAACCTTTGGTGTGCTGCTGAAGTTTTTTTGTTTTTGGATTGTGCTGGAGTCTTCAAGTGGTGGCTCTTTCAGCTTGCACTCTGGCAACCACTGGTGCTGGAGAACATTTTATTTTGCATCTCCCCAGTTCTTACATTAGCCAGCACCCTTTATTAACTACCACATTCACATATTGACACCTGGAGGACTCTCCAAATCACACACATCACCGACCTTTATAAATCTGATAAATGGATCCCCTTTTCCCAGCTTTACAAAAAGTATTGAGTCCCTGACAGAATCCATTTTGAGGCTTTCCGACTTAGTCCTCTAATGAGATCATGGGGATATCCTAAACTCAATCTTAGGCCATCAACGAGCTTGGAACAAAAATGGTCTCAAGCTCATATGGTTAAACGAGCCCTATCTATTCACTACGGGCTCCTCATTGAGCCACATAATCAACAAAAAATTAATCAATACTCATCCTGGGAAAGAAACTTATGGCTAGATCACGAGTTTGGTGTTAGCCTTAAAAAGCAGCGTTGAGAGGTCCCAACGCTGCTTTTTAACGCCCGCTGGTATTACGAGTCAGGCAGGAAAGGGTCTACCGTTCACTTTTCTTCCGCGGCTCGAGGCTACCGCAAATCCCCTTACGTCAATTGCGTATCCTATCTTTTTAATGGGATTTGCCTAACGCTGGTATTACGAGTCTTGGAAGAAGTGAGTGGTACACCCTCTCCTGTCAAGACTTCTACCGCATTTAAAATTCAGTAGTTAAAAGTTTTATGGGCTAACGCCGGAACATAAAGCTCTTAACTAAAGTGCTACAAAGTACACTAACACCCATAAACTACCTATTAACCCCTAAACCGAGGCCCCCCCACATCGCAAACACTATAATACATTTTTTTAACCTCTAATCTGCCGACCGGACATTGCCGCCACCTACATTATACCTATGAACCCCTAATCTGCTGCCCCTAACATCGCCAACACCTACATTATATTTATTAACCCCTAATCTGCCGCCCCCAACATCGTCGCAACCTAACTACACTTATTAATCCCTAATCTGCCGACCGGACATCGCCGCCACTTTAATAAATGTATTGACCCCTAAACCGTCGCACTCCCGCCTCGCAAGCTTTAGTTACATTTTATTAACCCCTAATCTGCCTGCCCTAACATCGCCGATACCTACTTACATTTATTAACCCCTAATCTGCCACCCCCAACATCACCGCTACTATATTAAAGGTATTAACCCCTAAACCTAAGTCTAAACCTAACCCTAACCCCCCTAACTTAAATATAATTTAAATACATCTAAATAAATTTACTAAAATTAAATAAATTATTCCTATTTAAAACTAAATACTTACCGATAAAATAAACCCTAAGATAGCTACAATATAACTAATAGTTACATTGTAGCTAGCTTAGTATTTATATTTATTTCACAGGCAACTTTGTATTTATTTTAACTAGGTACAATAGTTATTAAATAGTTTTTAACTATTTAATAACTACCTAGCTAAAATAAGTACAAAATTACCTGTAAAATAAATCCTAACCTAAGTTACAATTACACCTAACACTACACTATCATTACATTAATTACATAAACTACCTACAATTAATTACAATTAAATTCAATAAACTAAATTATGAAAAAAAAAACACTAAATTGCGGAAAAAAATAAACACTAAATTACAGAAAATAAAAGTTTAAACTAATTACAACTAATCTAAGCCCCCTAATAAAATAAAAAAGCCCCCCCAAAATAATAAAATGCCCTACCCTATACTAAATTACAAATAGCCCTTAAAAGGGCCTTTTGTGGGGCATTGCCCCAAAGTAATCAGCTCTCTTACCTGTAAAAAAAAGAATACAATACCCCCCCAACATTATAACCCACCACCCACACACCCCTACTCTAAAACCCACCCAATACCCCCTTAAAAACCCTAACACTACCCCATTGAAGATCACCCTACCTTGAGCCGTCTTCACCCAGCCGGGCACTAGTGGTCATCCGATCCGTCCAGAAGTCTTCATCCGATGGGCCAGAAGAGGACATCCAGACCAGCAGAAGTCTTCCTCCTATCTGGGCAGAAGAGGACATCTGGACCGGGAGAAGGCTTCATCCAAGCGGCATCTTTTATCTTCATCCATCCGACGAGGAACGGCTCCATCTTGAATACCACCGGCGCGGAACATCCTTCGAGGCCGACGACTAACGACGAATGAATATTACTTTAAATGACGTCATCCAAGATGGCGTCCTCATCCAAGATGGCGTCCCTCGAATTCCGATTGGCTGAATGTGAGGTCAATTCTATTGGCTGATCCAATCAGCCAATCGGAATTCGAGGGACGCCATCTTGGATGACATCATTTAAATTAATATTCATTCGTCGTTAGTCGTCGGCCTAGAAGGATGTTCCGCACCGGAGGTCTTCAAGATGGAGCCATTCCTCGTCGGATGGATGAAGATAAAAGATGCCGCTTGGATGAAGACTTCTGCTGGTCTGGATGTCCTCTTCTGGCCCATCGGATGAAGACTTCTGGACGGATCGGATGACCACTGGTGCCCGGCTGGGTGAAGACGGCTCAAGGTAGGGTGATCTTCAATGGGGTAGTGTTAGGTTTTTTTAAGGGGGTATTGGGTGTTTTTTAGAGTAGGGGTGTGTGGGTGGTGGGTTGTAATGTTGGGGGGGTATTGTATTCTTTTTTTTACAGGTAAAAGAGCTGATTACTTTGGGGCAATGCCCCGCAAAAGGCCCTTTTAAGGGCTATTTGTAATTTAGTATAGGGTAGGGCATTTTATTATTTTGGGGGGCTTTTTTATTTTATTAGGGGGCTTAGATTAGGTGTAATTAGTTTAAACTTTTTGTAATTTTTTTTATTTTGTGTAATTTAGTGTTTATTTTTTTTCGTAATTTAGTGGTTTTTTTCTCTCGTAATTTAGTTTATTGAATTTAATTGTAATTAATTGTAGGTAGTTTATGTAATTAATTTAATGATAGTGTAGTGTTAGGTGTAATTGTAACTTAGGTTAGGATTTATTTTACAGGTAATTTTGTACTTATTTTAGCTAGGTAGCTATTAAATAGTTAATAACTATTTAATAACTATTGTACCTAGTTAAAATAAATACAAAGTTGCCAGTAAAATAAAAATAAATCATAAACTAGCTACAATGTAACTATTAGTTATATTGTAGCTATCTTATGGTTTATTTTACAGGTAAGTATTTAGTTTTAAATAGGAATAATTTATTTAATTGTAGTTATTTTATTTAAATGTATTTAAATTATATTTAAGTTAGGGGGGTGTTAGGGTTAGGGTTAGACTTAGGTTTAGAGGTTAATAACTTTATTATAGTGGCGGCGACGTTGGCGGCGGAAGATTAGGTGTTAATTAATTTAATATCATTCCGGCGACGTTGGGGGGCCAGATTAGGGGTTAATAACTTTAATGTAGGCGTCAGCGATGTTGGGGGCAGCAGATTAGGGGTTAATACATTTAATGTAGGTGGCGTTGGTGTCCGGAGCGGCAGATTAGGGGTTAATAGTATAATGCAGGTCGCGACGATGTCGGGGCGGCAGATTAGGGGTTAATAAGTGTAAGATTAGGGGTGTTTAGACTCGGGGTTCATGTTAGGGTGTTAGGTGCACACATATTTTTTATTTTCCCATAGGAAACAATGGGGCTGCGTTAGAAGCTGAACGCTGCTTTTTTTGCAGGTGTTAGGTTTTTTTCCAGCCAGCTCAGCCCCATTGTTTCTTATGGGGAAATCGTGTACGAGCACGTTTAGCCAGCTTACCGCTACTGTAAGCAACGCTGGTATTGAGGTGAGATGTGGAGTTAAATTTTGCTCTACGCTCACCTTTTTACATCTAACGCCGCGTTTAAAAAACCTGTAATACCAGCGTTGGCTTAAGGTAGCGTTAGAAAACTAAAGGTGCGTTAGAGCCACACAGCCTTACCGACAAAACACGTGATCTAGACCAAGAAACTCATTGTGCAACCCTATGGGAACTCCATTACAAAATTGTAGTCAGATGGCATCTAGTCCCTAGCACACTCCACAAGATTTACAGCACCCGGTCCCCTATGTGTTGGAGAGACTGTAAACAGATAGGTACCACTTTTCATATCTGGTGGTCTTGTCCTAAAGTCAAAATGACCTGGCGGAAATTACACAGACTCCTTGTTCAACTACATCTCACCGTACCATACTCCCCGGAAGTATTTTTACTACACATGAATATAACAAATTTAGCCCAGCAGATAAATCACTAACAATTTTCTTATCTATGGCTACTAAACTATCAACAGCTAGATCTTGGAAACTTAAAGACACACCAGCTTTCGCTCAAATCTTTACTACAATACAATACATTAGGCAGATGGAACTTCACTCACATAGAACTCTGGACAGACTGGACTTCTACTTTGAAACATGGGAATCCTGGGTGAAGGAGTTTCCTGACTAAATTAATTTATATATAAGGTGGGGTTGTACTGAGAAAAAGAGAAAGAAACATACTATATTTTTTTTTGTCTTGTTTCTTACCACTTTTTCCTCATCCCCCCACTCCCTCCTCAAATATGCTCCTTACTATAGCTGTCCCCGAAGAGCGGATGCATCAAACCATGTCACCGATAATACTGTAAATTGCTATTCATTGATATTTTTACATAAGCTAGTTCGTTTGAATAAATAAAATGAGGTACCATTCCTCATATCTCATCACATCCACTTAGACCTTTGGTTCAGCTCAGTTGTTTTTACTGTTTAAGATAACAGAATATTTTATGTTTATTGTAAACTTCAACCTCATCTGTAACTTTATTACATGTCTGTGATATGATATGCCTGAATATATGATAATTTATTGTATACCTCAATAAAAAATTCTTTAAAAAAAAAAAAAAGGTGAGAGTTTACCATCACTTTAATTATATTTTAAAATAATGCTATTTAATTATGTGCCATAGAGAATCAGGTACAAACATGGGAGCATTTCTAAATAGCTTTATCCTCTAAATACATATCTAAATGTCATTCAACATACTCAAACAGTTTTTTTAATTTATTTTATTTAAAAAATATATATTTACTTAGGACTAGAATACAAGTGGTGCACTAACCTTAACAAGTGCAATATTTAAATATTGCACCCAAGCTAACTTGTGCTCATATTAAAAGTTGAAAGTGAAAGCGCAAACTAAATTTACTAGGGGTAAAGTATTAAGCAATGGCACCACAGAGGGGCAAACTCTCTTTCAGTTGTTCAGCCTGTTTATATAGGATTTATCTAATGTAATACTAGAATTAAGAGAGGGGTGCTTTGCATAAATTAAATTAATTTAAATTTACACTTGTTGGGTAAGCGTGACTAAAGTCCTAGTGTAAAGGGTTACGGCTGCATACAAAGTTTCACCAATCACAACATAAATACATTAAAATAAAGTGTTACGGGGGGGGAGGAGCTAGCTACCAGAGCAAGTAGACGTGTATGTGAAGAGCTCTAGAGGCTAACTAGAAAATAATAGACTTTTTAAAAGTTTAATCTTTACGTTACTGCATAAAAACTTGTCCCTTGAGATATCTACAACAGAGAACATTGTTGGGAGCGGATTATAAAGCTCTCTGGGTGAATATCACAGCTTTGTCTCCGGAATGCAGCAGGATAGATCCAGAGCCGGGTGACAGTTTCCTCTACCATTGAAGGCTGGTCTGTGATTGTCCACATGTCTCCTGACCCCTTGGTCAAATTGGAAACACTACCCTGAGCTGAGTACTTTGAATATTGGCTGCAATTATCTGCACACAAACAGACACTCAGGATAATCGCCATATCGCTGCCGAATGCAGGTAGCCAAGATGGCGACTACCACGTGGGAAGTAAAATTCTTGGAGCTCCTCGATGCACATTTCCTGGAGCTAAAACAGATAATATCTACAACCATGGAAAATATATCCGCCCAGAGATTGCCTAACTGCCCTTATGTGAAGCAGCAGACTGCTTTGGTAGGAGACACGATCGATTATGTGGAACTTGGGGCTAGCCTCAGTAGCGGTACAGACCGTGATGTGGAGGAACATGCAGGCTCTGTTGAACACACTAGACACGTAGCTGCTGTGGTGGACGGGGCACGGTCCAAGCCCCAAGAAGACAGGACCCAGGGATATGCACGGATTGACTCTGCAGTTTACAATTCCGGCTTGCCCTGGCCCTGTGACTCTCAGCTTTGCCTACTCGCAGCTTTGCCTATGGATGGCTCATATGATCCACCTCAGAACTGGACTCTGCCCCCGCAAGAAGCTATAGGGGATCCGGAGTTACCCCATCAGCTCAATTGGATAGAAGGGGCCTATTCTATCATAGCCTTCTACCGGAATCATCTCCTGGCGAGACAGGTTGACTTGAGCTTACCTACCAAGGATCCACTTGCAGCATCCAAAAATCTGAACAAAAAACCTGGGATTGTTCATGCCGGCAGAGGGGTAAATTGGTTTGTCCCCACTCTTACTAGACTCGGTGTGAGGTAAACAGCGCAGATGTGCAGCGGAGGTTTGCCACTAAAAACTCATACATTTGGGCTTACACTTCTCGTCTATAGACATCAGTTATGTTCAGTGTATATACGAGTTTATGTTAGATAAATTTCATTAATCTGTTCAAGCGGTTCTATAGTTTCCCACCACATATTTAATATATTATACACCTAGTGCCTCTATATATATCTTTGCCAATAACTATGTGACATCATATATAGGTCCTGCATAAGGAGGGCATAGGCCTGGGATATCCCAGGACCAATTTGACATTAGATGTCATCTAACAGACTTTCTGAATTGAAGTGCATAGTTCACATTTTCAGGGCTCTCCTATCACAGTTGAATATGTTTATGAGGCTGATATTGACTGATTTGACTATGGTCAGTTTATATGTATGTCACTGCTTAACATGATGCTGTATTGTTGGTTGCTACCTAATAACATTGGGATGTGTATGACTTCTTTAGACTATAAGGTATATATTATATTCACATATTTTTTCTTCTTTTCTTTTTATTTCTTTTTCTCCTCTTTGATTGCATGTTGAATGTGAATGTTCAAACACCCATATCTTTTGTCATGTTCCTTTTTGGTGTTAAGCGGCCACTAAGGCTAACATTCTTATTTCCTCTATTTGGCTATAAGTAATATGTAATAAGTTATCAGTAGAGCATAATTTATTTCATACATTCAGAGAGTGTTCTTTTGCATTACTTTACAAGGTACATGGACTAGTGTATACATTTTTTATATGTTGTAGTTTGCTAATATGAAGCGCCCAAAATCAGGCATATCGCATTTCCAATTTTATAGTCTAGGTCATACCACTACCTCAATGCTTGTAGGTCCAAAGATACTGATATAAGAGATGCTCAAATCTTGATAACAATGCTGTGGGTCTTTAATGCTACCTTAGTTCGCTATTTCCTGTTACCATGTGGTTGGCAGATGGCTTTCATACCAATAGCTGCAGACATCTGGTTCTTACACCTCGCCTGTGGGTTAGTAGGGAGCCCCGGGTGAGACAATTGTACCGGTGTATTTGAAACTAATGTCACAGCGGTTATATAACTGTGGTGTACGTGGGTCACTGATACTACACCTTTAACGATAATGATAAACCCTGTATATACTTTTGTCCAGTTTGGGGGTTTGAGGGGGCCCTCGATAGGTACAAGTATATATTGCTATTGTACTCTTTTGTATCATTATCCTTTTTACTATTGCTCGTGACAACCCTTACATAACATGTGCTCCTCTTTCTAGGCCAGTCGCCAGGGTCTGGAGGGAGTCCACATAATGGAAGTTTAACACGTGAATACGCCAACCTTGGATTAATTAATATACACTCTTATATACAGCGAGGAAAAGAGCTAGCTTAAGCTACTTAGTCTAATTATGTTATATGGCGAGACCCCATTGCATGGTAGATGGGTCCTAGACTCAACGAAAGCCTAGTGCTATGTTATCTATAATACTCTAGGGCGTGCTAAACCAGAAGGTAATCTAAGGAAATAATATTATGTTTAGGACAAGTAACACTTATTTTTAATTCCTATTCTGTGTTATGCTTACTCACCATTATGTTTAGTCATATAGAATGCTCTGCACTAGTTCACCTCCTCCCCCCCCCCCCCATTCATAGAGCCCACACTAGGGTTCAAACTAGGCGGACTATTTTCGCCACAATTTTTTTTTTGTTGTTGTTGTTATTTAACAGGAACATCATCTCCCCATTGTCTAGAATTAACTTGTTTATCATTTATTTCGATATCTGGATATATCTTTATGTGCTGTATCTACGTTCATTATTTTTTGATATGTGTACTTAAATGTCTTGTTTATATTTACCAGGGGTCCTGCGTGTCCCCAATTGTTCTTACTAATCCTTATACTAAATAAAAAACTCAAAAAAAAAAAAAGTGTTACATTCATACATACACTAATCTAATAAAAATTATTCATATAAAAATCAATTTAAAATATTTATAATGGTTCAAAGGTATATGGTATATGACAAGGTATTTGACTGGAAAGAGCTATAATGTATATATATACAGTATCTCACAAAAGTGGGTACACCCCTCACATTTTTGTAAATATTTTATTATATCTTTTCATGTGACAACACTGAAGAAATTACTCTTTGCTACAATGTAAAGTAGTGAGTGTACAGTCTGTATAACAGTGTAAATTTGCTGTCCCCTCAAAATAGCTAAACACACAGCCATTCATGTTAGAAAAGCGCTGAAAAATATAGAAAAGACAAAGCGCAACAGGGCTCAAGTGAAAAGGTTTATTAAACAGATAAAATATATTTTAAAAGCAGAAGGTATTAGGCGTACCAGAAGTTAGAAACAGAAATGCATATCAGACAAAATTGTCTTAAAACTTTCACCAGGTTGCCGCTTCCAGCTGATCTTGAATTGCAGGATGAAACCATTTTATATAGGCTTCCTTTTAGCTTGGTGCTGTGTTGCTCCACAGTGAGATCCTGCATACAGCTCTGAATTCCTGTGTGTGTAGGAAGTCTTCAGCTGTGCAGCTGTGCAGTGTCTGCTGTTTTCACTCTTGGGTGATTAAAGATCTACTCAACGGCCGTTTCGTTCCCTAGCGTGGGAACTTTCTCGAGGTTGATCTATCATTGATGGGTTGTAATCTCCTTAAATACCTAATGATTTGATTGTATGTTATTGCCAATTTTTGCAAATTCAAACACATAAATATATACAATAATACATTTTCATATTCCTAAAACACTATAAAAAGTGGATCATAATAATACATAAATATTCAAACCATGAAATCGCTAATTTAACATTTAAAAGCATACATATATATTATACTATATTTTGAGTTAAAATACATATATAATAATAAATTCAGAAACTAAGATGGCCTACCGCACCTAATATTCCCAGACAGTCTCCCATCCAGGTATTGACCAGGCCTGACCCTGCTTAGCTTCCAAGGACAGGATTGTTAGTCTCTTTGAACAAATTTTGTGTTTAAAATTATGATTCATCCTCATTATTTTGATTGTAATAGTAATAAAGTATAAAAAAAAACACAACTATAAAAGCTAAAAACCTACATTATTCATCTTGACCCATGATTGTTCCTATTGTGATAATAATTAAATATAAATACAAACTAGGAAGATATATTGTATCTGATAATATCCTATTTTAAAACCATAATAAAACTTACATTATAATAATTATTAAAATTGATCTAATTTTTAATATTATGACACATTTATAAGTCAAGGTATATGGTAGTGTATTTACAAGTATATAATACCTTAAATTATGACTTCGAGCATTTAGATATCCTTATTTACACTATAGAACATTCACACAAAGAATTTTAAATCAAGAATGCCTGAATGTCAAGATCAATATTTAGACCTTCTGGATATAGGCTTCTTAAAGTATATATCCAAAAGGTTTCTCTTCTTCTAAGTTTTAATAGTCTATTATGATCAAGCTTATTTGGTGGTATCCATTCTAATATCTTGATCTCTAGCCCTATTGGATTGCTATTGTGTGTTATTCTAAAATGTTCAGACACACTATGATTTTCAAATGCATTTTCAATATTTCTGATGTGTTCAGATATCCTATATTTCAATTTTCGTTTAGTTCTACCTATGTAGATTTTCCCACATTTGCATGTGAGTTGATAAACTACATAGGTACTGTTACAAGTACAGGTATTTTTACATTTATAGTATCTTGATTTATCATGATTGTAAAAAATATCTTCACTATTGACATAAGGGCATGTACTGCAGTCTTTCTTTCTACATTTAATTAGTCCCTTCTTTGCTGTTAACCACATATTTTTACTACTCCTTTTTTTGGGGTTCTCTTATCTTACTAGGAGCTAGTATATTTTGTAAGTTATTGTTTCTGTTATAAACACATTTAGGTTTTGAATATAGATTTGTTCCTAGGATGGGGTCCTTTAATAGAATTCCCCAATGTTTGGTTAGGATTTTCTGAATGTCTCTATAGTTTTCATTATAGGTGGTTATAAAGCGAATATTAGATTTTTTCTGTTGTTCTAGATTGTCATTTATACTATTATCTTTTTTGGTTTTGTATTCTAAAAGATCTTTCCTATTCATGTTTAATACTCTTTCGTTGGCATTAGCCACTCTTTGTTTGGAGTAACCTTTTTGTATGAACTTTTCAGTTAATATTTTAGCTTCATTTTTATAATCTGTTATGTTTGAGCAGTTCCTTCTCAATCTTTGGAACTGCTCAAACAGCCATTAATGTCTAAACCGTTGGCAACAAAAGTGAGTACACCCCTAAGTAGAAATGTCCAAATTGGGCCCAATTAGCCATTTTCCCTCCCCGATGTGACTTGTTAGTGTTACAAGGTCGTAGGTGTGAATGGGGAGCAGGTGTGTTAAATTTGGTGTTATCACTCTCACACTCTCTCATACTGGTCACTGGAAGTTCAATATGGCACCTCATGGCAAAGAACTCTCTGAGGATCTGAAAAAAAGAATTTTTGCTCTACATAAAGAGTGCCTAGGCTATAAGAAGATTGCCAAGACCCTGAAACGGAGCTGCAGCATGGTGGGCAAGACCATTCAGTGGTTTCATAGGACAGGTTCCACTCAGAACAGGCCTCCCCATGGTCGACCAAAGAAGTTGAGTGCACATGCTCAGCGTCATATCTAGAGGTTGTCTTTGGGAAATAGATGTATGAATGCTGCCAGCATTGCTGCAGAGGTTGAAGGGGTGGGGGGTCAGCCTGTCAGTGCTCAGACCATACGCCGCACACTGCATCAAATTGGTCTGCATAGCTGCCATCCCAGAAGGAAGCCTCTTCTAAAGATGATGCACAAGAAATCCTGAAACAGTTTGCTGAAGACAAGCAGACTAAGGACATGGATTACTGGAACCATGTCCTGTGGTCCAATGAGTCCAAGATAAACTTATTTGGTTCAGATGGTGTCAAGCATGTGTGGCGGCAACCAGGTGAGGAGTACAAAGACAAGTGTGTCTTGCATACAGTCAAGCATGGTGGTGGGAGTGTCATGGTCTGGGCCTGCATGAGTGCTGCTGGCACTGGGGAGCTACAGTTCATTGAGGGAACCATGAATGCCAACATGTACTGTGACATACTGAAGCAGAGCATGATCCCCTCCCTTTGGAGACTGGGCCGCAGGGCAGTATTCCAACATGATAATGACCCCAAATACACCTCCAAGACGACCACTGCCTTGCTAAAGAAGCTGAGGGTAAAGGTGATGGACTGGCCAAGCATGTCTCCAGACTTAAACCCTATTAAGCATCTGTGGGGCATCCTCAAATGGAAGGTGGCGGAGCGCAAGTTCTCTAAAATCCACCAGCTCCGTGATGTCGTCATGGAGAAGTGGAAGAGGACTCCAGTGGCAACCTGTGAAGCTCTGGTGAACTCCATGTTCAAGATAGTTAAGGCACTGCGGAATAATAATGGTGGCCACGCAAAATATTGACACTTTGGGCCCAATTTGGACATTTCCACTTAGGGATGTACTCGCTTTTGTTGCCAACAGTTTTGACATTAATGGCTGTGTGTTGAGTTATTTTGAGGGGACAGCAAACTTAAACTGTTATACAGGCTGTGCACTCGCTACTTTATATTGAGGAAAATGTCATTTCTTCAGTGTTGTCACATGAAAAGATATAATAAAATATTTACAAAAACGTTAGGGGTGTATTCACTTTTGTGAGATACTGTACATACATATACATGTCTAAATATGTGTGTGTGTATATATATATATATATATATATATATATATACATATGTATATATGTGTATACATGTGTATTTATGTTTATATGTACTGTATATATATATATATATATATATAAATACATATATATATATATATATATATATATATATATATATATATATATATATATATAATTCACTTTTTTCCGCCTTGGGGAAAATGTTATATGTTTTTTAAATAAAAATTCCTATCTATATATATATATATATATACGTTTAGCAAAGATGTGCACTCTCACTTACTTGCAGCAACCAGGGTGCTAGTGGAATTAAATATAACATCAAAAAAAGACCTTGCACTCGCTGGATTTTTAACAAACTTTTTTACTTGGCAAAATTAGTGACGTTTCGGGGACAGTGTATCCCCTTCCTCAGACAGTGAATGCTTCAAACATTAGTGAATTTATACAAACAAACAAATAACCCCTCCCCCCAATTAGCAAGAAAAAACCGCCAAAAGTGTTGCTATGGTGACCATATGTCACAAAGTGAACATCATATATAAGATGTAATATGAGCGATCAATGCTGTGACAGTGCAAATATTCATATTAAAAGACCTATAGCAGTACAAACATGGTAAACAAATTAACATTCCACAGTTATGGTAATCACGACGTACCCCTTGTAACCGTTGTTGTCTGGGGAGCTAACCAATATTGAAAGCCTCATATGTTGTAACCTAGGTGGTCAGGCACTAAGTACATATATGTACAAACTCACAACCTACCAAGATTGAAAACAAGCAAAGTTCTGAGGCCGATCGCCGTGTACCACGCCATCGCAACTGCACCCGCAATAGGAAAGACAGGCAAACCCGGAACTGCATCGGCCGATCACGTGTGTGGCGATGCACCAATCCCCCGGGTTGCGGTTGGGGTTGCCATGGCGATGGGTCACAACGATCCTAAACAGAAACAAAGAAACAAATCTACGATATTCTGTAGCAAATTCAGTGCTAAGCATAAATAAACAGCATCAGAACACTGAACCCTATCATTGTTACAACACATATCTATCAATACTTATAGTGCGCGCTGCTACAGTGACTATACCACTACTAAAAAGATACTCTACAATATATACAACATAACAGTCCTGCCGCAATATGATAGAGGTATATTAATATCATACACTAAACCCTAGAGCGCATATCTATCAACACTCATAATGAGCGCCGCTACAGTGACTATACCACTACTATACAGTTACTCTACAATATATACAGTATACCATGATGGGGGGTATATATAAAAATCTCATACACGGTAGCACCGCCCATTAAAAGAAGGTGATCATAGATGGGAGACCCCACAGCCCATGAACCATCCCAAGAAAAATTACCCAAACACCCCAAAGAATAAACATAATAAAGAGAACCAAACAAGAAAAGATACAGTACTAATAAACCAGATGGTGAATAAAAACACAAACTATAAATAAATGAATAAAATGGTGAGGGATAAATAAAAACAAAAAATGGGATAAAATGTACGAAATTGAAAATAAAACCAAATAAAAAAGAAGAATAAAATAAATAAGAATTAAACACCAAAGACAGAAAAAGACAATAGGACAAAAATGGTAACAACAAGAAGGGAAAAAGGGAAAAAAAAGAAGAAGGAAGAAAAAAAAAAAAAAAAAAAAAAAAAAAGGGGAGTGAAAAACAGAGAAGAAAAGAAGAAAAAAAAGGGGGGAGAGAAAAAAAGAAAAGAAAAGAAAAAGCGGAGAAAAAGACAGTGAAAAAAAGCGGTTCAACAAACCACAAGTGAAGCAGAATAGAGAGTGAGCAGCAAGTAGGAAATAAAAGATAAACTAGTAACCAACAAAACATCGAATAGAGTCCACAAACTC
This sequence comes from Bombina bombina, assembly GCF_027579735.1. Lineage (NCBI taxonomy): Eukaryota > Metazoa > Chordata > Amphibia > Anura > Bombinatoridae > Bombina > Bombina bombina. Next base: position 676,204,800 of record NC_069502.1, on the reverse strand, counting down.
TAGTGGTTTGTTGAACCCCTTTTTTTCACTGTCTTTTTCTCCGCTTTTTCTTTTCTTTTCTTTTTTTCTCTCCCCCCTTTTTTTTCTTCTTTTCTTCTCTGTTTTTCACTCCCTTTTTTTTTTTTTTTTTTTTTTTTCTTCCTTCTTCTTTTTTTTTCCCTTTTTCCCTTCTTGTTGTTACCATTTTTGTCCTATTGTCTTTTTCTGTCTTTGGTGTTTAATTCTTATTTATTTTATTCTTCTTTTTTATTTGGTTTTATTTTCTATTTCATACATTTTATCCCATTTTTTGTTTTTATTTATCCCTCACCATTTTATTCATTTATTTATAGTTTGTGTTTTTATTCACCATCTGGTTTATTAGTACTGTATCTTTTCTTGTTTGGTTCTCTTTATTATGTTTATTCTTTGGGGTGTTTGGGTAATTTTTCTTGGGATGGTTCATGGGCTGTGGGGTCTCCCATCTATGATCACCTTCTTTTAATGGGCGGTGCTACCGTGTATGAAATTTTTATATATACCCCCCATCATGGTATACTGTATATATTGTAGAGTAACTGTATAGTAGTGGTATAGTCACTGTAGCGGCGCTCATTATGAGTGTTGATAGATATGCGCTCTAGGGTTTAGTGTATGATATTAATATACCTCTATCATATTGCGGCAGGACTGTTATGTTGTATATATTGTAGAGTATCTTTTTAGTAGTGGTATAGTCACTGTAGCAGCGCGCACTATAAGTATTGATAGATATGTGTTGTAACAATGATAGGGTTCAGTGTTCTGATGCTGTTTATTTATGCTTAGCACTGAATTTGCTACAGAATATCGTAGATTTGTTTCTTTGTTTCTGTTTAGGATCGTTGTGACCCATCGCCATGGCAACCCCAACCGCAACCCGGGGGATTGGTGCATCGCCACACACGTGATCGGCCGATGCAGTTCCGGGTTTGCCTGTCTTTCCTATTGCGGGTGCAGTTGCGATGGCGTGGTACACGGCGATCGGCCTCAGAACTTTGCTTGTTTTCAATCTTGGTAGGTTGTGAGTTTGTACATATATGTACTTAGTGCCTGACCACCTAGGTTACAACATATGAGGCTTTCAATATTGGTTAGCTCCCCAGAAAACAACGGTTACAAGGGGTACGTCGTGATTACCATAACTGTGGAATGTTAATTTGTTTACCATGTTTGTACTGCTATAGGTCTTTTAATATGAATATTTGCACTGTCACAGCATTGATCGCTCATATTACATCTTATATATGATGTTCACTTTGTGACATATGGTCACCATAGCAACACTTTTGGCGTTTTTTTCTTGCTAATTGGGGGGAGGGGTTATTTGTTTGTTTGTATAAATTCACTAATGTTTGAAGCATTCACTGTCTGAGGAAGGGGATACACTGTCCCCGAAAACGTCACTAATTTTGCCAAGTAAAAAAGTTTGTTAAAAATCCAGCGAGTGCAAGGTCTTTTTTTGATGTTATATATATATATATATATATATATATATATATATAGATAGATAGATAGATAGATATACACACTATACACACATATATATATATTCATTTATATACAATATATATATAGGTATAGATATATATTTAAAAAAAAAATACATCAGATATATATATATAGAAATATCTATTTAAAAATAAATATAAAAATGTATTCTATGTGAAGAATATTGGAATATAAAATATTCATAACTACCTTTGGTTTATCGCTCCATTGAAGTCTATTGGGAGAAGAAGTTAACGTGGTTGCAAAGTCCTGAAGTTAGCAATTACTTTCAACTTGTAATACGCTCGCTAAGTCATGCGTTAAGAGATTACTTCTGGCAGTGTTTGCACACGAGCAAAAGAGCTAAATAGCGGCACTTGTAACCTGGCTTTAATGTGCTTTTTAAATGTATTGTGTAAAAATGCAGATTAGATATCCTCATGGCATGGTATACAATACAGCTTAGTGAAACTAAATGCAAAACAAACCCTTTATTCGTCATGAAATGAATGCATTATGCTTTCAAATGGTTTAGAAATAACTGTAAATCTCAACAAAAAAAATTAGCTTATTATATAGTTCATGCTTTATCTTTTTATTCCATTGACACAGAAGAATAGAAAAATATAGTAAATGTTTAAATAGAGAATTGACGTGTTTGAATGAGCTTTCCACAATCCATTTATTGATGTTGGCAACACAATTATTGGTGTCTTTAACAGCCTTTTATGCAGTGAAATAGGTGTTTTATTCCTGATATTAAAGTTTGAATTTGTTTAAAGTATAAAACTGTTACATTTGTTAATGTCATTTTGCACTTAAAATGTCTTTGTTGGGAAGAACCAGAAAGGGAAACATTGGTAGCTATATTATCTAAAGCACAGCTAATGTTACCTAAACAGATTAATCTTTGACTATATTTTGTATGTTAATACTGCCACCTGCCTTCAGTCTGGACCAGTTTTGCTAAATAGTCTCTTTATAGCTTCTATACAAAAAATTTAATATATACTAAGCTTTTTATTGCAGCTAACTTATTAAAGGGATAGGAACGACCACATTAAACTTGCAAGAATCAGATAGAGCATGTCATTTTAATACACTAAAATTATTTCTATTTTCAAATGTGCTTTGTTTTTTTGGTATCCATTGTTGAAAAAGAATATGTATATATCCTACACTAGTGGTAGCTAGCGGGTGATTGGTGCCTGCACACATTTGTCTCTTGTGATTGGCTAACTAGATGTGATCAGTTATTGCCTATTGGTGCAATGCTGTTACTTCAGCAAAGGATAAAAAGAAAATGAAGCAAATATGATAATAAAATTAAAATGAATGTTAAATAAAATTGTATGTTCTAGAATTATGTAATACAAATTTGAGGTTCCCTGTCTCTTTAAAGAAACAGTAAAAATAATCTCTTTAAAATAATGAAGCATTATGATTTAGTAAAACATTACTAGCTTTTAACTTAATATTGTATTTCTTTAAATGACTGATGCATCTCCTATTCAATAACATTTAAAGGTTTAAAATGTGCATAAGCTGAAGTAAAGTTTATTTTATTTATTGCACAAAAGCAAAATTTAAAATCAAGTTTTTACTTGTCATTTTAGGCATTCAATTGCAATAAACTGTTACCCAAACTGTTACCCAAAGTTTACAGGTCTAAAATCAGTGTCTCTGCTTTAATAACCCTATTCCAATCCATTAGCGGTTGCCATGTGAAAACATTATGGGCTAGATTGCAAGTGAGGTGCAAACAGTTATGAGTTGATATTGCAAGTTGAGCAAAATCGTGATTGCGCTAGCACAATCGCCATTTACGTTTCAATATTTATCGTGATCTCAGAGCTGTGGTCAACTGTTTTGCAAAACTAAAAATTGTCACAAAACACATCAAAAATACATTACAAAGTACAGTTAAATTCATAATAACACTATCTAATAAAAATTATTCAAAAAAGATATTTCACAAAAAAAGTTATAAGGGCTCAAAGATATAAGGTCCCAGGTGCTAGAAAAAAAGACAGGCAAAGGGCTTTAACATTGAGACACATACATTTATATTGCTATATTTGTATTTGTATGTATATATATATTTATATGTGTGTGTACATATGTATGTGTACATATATATTAATGTATTTATATGTGTATATATGTATTGACAGACATATTAACAAATAAATATATATGTACACATATATAGACATATATAAGTGCATTAGATCCCTTTACCATTAAGTAGATGAAAAGATGTACAAACATACACCTAGATTACGAGTTTTGCGTTAGAGGCTATGCGGTGCTAGCGTGCAGTTTATTCTCACCGCTTACTTACAGACAGCACTGGTATTACGGGTTTTTACAAACCCGGCGTTAACAGACAAGAAGTGAGTGTTGAGCAAAATTTTGCTCCACATCTCACTCCAATACCAGCGCTGCTTAAGTCAGCGGTGAGCTGGTGAAACGTGTTCGTGCACGATTTCCCCATAGGAATCAACGGGGAGAGCCGGCTGAAAAAAAAAATCTAACACCTGCAAAAAAGCAGCGTTTAGCTCCTAACGCAGCCCCATTGATTTCTATGGGGAAATAAAAGTTATGTCTACACCTAACACCCTAACATGAACCCCGAGTCTAAATACCCCTAATTTTATACTTATTAACCCCTAATCTGCCGCCCGACATCTACATTATAACTATTAACCCCTAATCTGCAGCTCCGGACACCGCCACCACCTACATTATACTTATGAACCCTAATCTGCTGCCCTAGCTTAGGGTTTATTTTTATTTTACAGGCAAGTTTGTATTTATTTTAATTAGGTAGAATAGTTACTAAATAGTTATTAACTATTTAATAAACTACCTAGCTAAAATAAAGACAAATTGACCTGTAAAATAAAACCTAACCTAAGTTATACTAACACCTAACACTACACTATAATTAAATTAATTCCCTAAATTAAAAACAATTGAATACAATTAAATACAATTAAATAAAATTAGCAAAAGTACAAACCACCCCCCACTAAATTACAGAAAATAATAAACAAATTACAAGATTTTTAAATTAATTACACCTAATCTAATCCCCCTAACAAAATAAAAAAGCCCCCCCAAAATAAAAAGCCCTACCCTAGCCCTACCCTAGCCTTTTGCGGGGAATTGCTCCAAAGTAGTCAGCTCTTTTACCTGTAAAAAAAATTACAAATCCCCCCCAACATTAAAACCCGCCACCCACACAACCAACCCTACTCGAAAACCCACCCAATACCCCCTTAAAAAAACCTAACACTAACCCCTTGAAGATCACCTTACTGGGAGAAGTCTTCATCCAACCGGTCCAAAGTCCTCAACGTAGCCAGGAGAAGTCTTCATCCAAGCCGGCGAAATGGTCCTCCAGACGGGCAGAAGTCTTCATCCAGACGGCATCTTCTATCTTCATCCATCCGGCGAGGAGCGGGTCCATCTTCAAGACATCCGACGCGGAGCATCCTCATCTTTCCACGGCGACTGAAGGATGAAGGTTCCTTTAAGTGATGTCATCCAAGCAATCAGCCAATAGGATTGAGCGGGCATTCTATTGGCTGATTGGAACAGGGCATGTAATTTTAAACAATTTTCCAATTTAATTTTATCACCAATTTTGCTTTGTTAGTTGAAAGCTAAAACTAGGTAGGCTCATATGCTAATTTATTAGACCTTGAATGCTGCCTTTAATCTGAATGCATTTTGATATTTTTTTTACCACAACATTGAGCTCACGCATGTGAAATTACCTAGGAGTCAGCACTAATTGGCTAAAATGCAAGTCTGTCAAAAGAAGTGAAATAAGGGTCAGTCTGCAGAGGCTTAGATACAAGGTAATCACAGAGATAAACGTGTATTATTATAACTGCTCTGGTTATGCAAAACTGGGGAATGGGTAATAAAGTGATTATCTATCTTTTTAAACAATAACAATTCTGGTGTTGACTGTTCCTTTAAGCACATTAGTTGTATTCTGCTCACTCTTTCTTTAACAGACACAGTAAAAAAGTTCACATGTTCATTTGATCTCATATTTTTTCCAGTATAGAAAAATGGTTAATTAGGGGCTCAAATTTCCTCTACTTAAAATAATTATATAAAAGCTTTTATGCTATAGTTGCCAATACACTGTTTCTATCAATTTGTTATTTTACAGTACAGCCAATCAGATGCTTTCCTGCCTGAGCCATTGTCTGAAAGCAGAATGTGCCCACAGGGTTGCTGGAGCTCTAAAACAAAAGTTATTCAGCATTTTTAAAGCTAGATTGATGTTTACTCCGTGATATAAATATGCACCTTGTATTTCCATATATTGGTCGAGTATTGAAATAAAAAATTATAATTTTTTTTCCAAAAGAAAGTTAATTCGATATTTCTTGCCTCGTGAATATTACAAATAAAAGGTCAATTAGAGAGGCATGTAGGAAATGCAAATACCTTTTTAAATAACTATATGAAAGTATCTAAACTAGATGTAAGGTTGTAAAATATATGTTGACAAAACACTGAAAAAAGGAGTTTGGTGTATGGCTACATCAATGCGAAACAGATATTATGGCTTCTGTTCTAATAATTTAAAAATCCAACCAAACACATCCCGTCAAAAAAAAAATGTAGATTTATTTTTGCAGTGCATGTGATCTGGCACTTAGCAGTACATTCTGGAAAGCAAAATATAGATGCCTAGATTTAGAGTTTGGCGTTAGCTGTCTAAAGCAGCGTTAAGGGGTCCTAACGCTGCTTTTGGCCGCCCGCTGGTATTTAGAGTTAGCCAGGAAAGGGTCTAACGCTCACTTCCCTACTGCGATTCCAGGCTATCGCAGATCCCCTTACGCCAATTGTGTATCCTATCTTTTCAATGGGATCTGCCTAATGCCGGTATTTGGAGTCTTGGGAGAAGTGAGCGGTAGACCCTCTACCGACAAGACTCCTACCGCCAAAAAAAAGTCAGTAGTTAAGAGCTTTATGGGCTAATGCGTGAATATAAAGCTCTTAACTACTGTGCTCTAAAGTACACTAACACCCATAAATTACCTATGTACCCCTAAACCGAGGCCCCCCCACATCGCCGCCACTATAAAAAAAATTTTTAACCCCTAATCTGCCGACGGACACCGCCGCCACCTACATTATACCTATAAAACCCTAATCTGCTGCCCCTAACATCGCCGACCCCTATATTATATTTATTAACCCCTAATATGCCCCCCCAATGTCCCCACTACCTAACTACACTTATTAACCCCTAATCTGCCGACCGGACCTCACCGCCACTATAATAAATGTATTAACCCCTAAACAGCCACACTCCCGCCTCGCAAACACTAGAATAAATAGCATTAATCCCTAATCTGCCCTCCCTAACATCGCCGCCACCAACCTACAATTATTAACCCCTAATCTCCCGCCCGCACCATCGCCGCTACTATAACAAAGTTATTAACCCCTAAACCTAATTCTAACCCTAACCCTAACACCCCCAACATAAATATAATTTAAATTAAACGAAATAATATTCCTAAAATTAAATAAATTATTCCTATTTAAAACTAAATACTTACCTATAAAATAAACCCTAATATAGCTACAATATAACTAATAATTACATTGTAGCTATTTCAGGATTTATATTTATTTTACAGGCAACTTTGTATTTATTTTAACTATTTACAATAGCTATTAAATAGTTAAGAACTATTTAATAGCTATCTAGTTAAAATAAGTACAAAATTACCTGTAAAATAAATCCTAACCTAAGTTACAATTAAACCTAACACTACACTATTATTACAAAAAAACAAACAAACACTAAATTACAAAAAATAAAAAAGAATTACAAGAAGTTTAAACTAATTACACCTAATCTAAGCCCCCTAATAAAATAATAAAGCCCCCAAAATAAAAAAATGCCCTACCCTATTCTAAATTACCAAGTAACAAGCTCTTTTACCAGCCCTTAAAAAGGCTTTTTGCGGGGCATTGCCCCAAAGTAATCAGCTCTTTTACCTGTAAAAAAATACAACCCCCCCAACATTAAAACCCGCCACCACCCACATACCCCTACTCTAACCCACCCAAACCCCCTTAAATAAACCTAACACTACCCCCTGAAGATCTCCCTACCTTGAGTCGTCTTCACCCAGCCGGGCCGAAGTCTTCATCCGATGGGGCAGAAGAGGACATCCAGACCGGCAGAAGTCTTCATCCTATCTGGGCAGAAGAGGACATCCGGACCAGCAGACATCTTCATCCAAGTGGCATCTTCTATGTCCATCCGACGAGCGGCTCCATCTTCAAGACCTCCGGCATGGAGCATCCTTCCTGGCCGACGGACTAACGACGAATGCCTGGTCCTTTAAATGATGTCATCCAAGATGGCGTCCCTCGAATTCCGATTGGCTGATAGGATTCTATCATCCAATCAGAATTAAGGTAGGAAAAATCTGATTGATCAGAACAGCCAATAGAATGCGAGTTCTTCAATCTGATTGGCTGATTGAATCAGCCAATCAGATTTTTCCTACCTTAATTCCGATTGGCTGATAGAATTCTATCAGCCAATCGGAATTCGAGGGACGCCATCTTGGATGACTTCATTTAAAGGACCAGGCATTCGTCGTTAGTCCATCAGCCAGGAAGGATGCTCCGCGCCGGAGGTCTTGAAGATGGAGCCGCTCCTTGTCGGATGGATGAAGATAGAATGTGCCGCTTGGATGAAGATGTCTGCCAGTCCGGATGTCCTCTTCTGCCCGGATAGGATGAAGACTTCTGCCGGTCTGGATGTCCTCTTCTGCCCCATCGGATGCAGACTTCTGCCGGTCTGGATGTCCTCTTCTGCCCCATCGGATGAAGACTTCGGCCCGGCTGGGTGAAGACGACTCAAGGTAGGGAGATCTTCAGGGGGGTAGTGTTAGGTTTATTTAAGGGGGGTTTGGGTGGGTTAGAGTAGGGGTATGTGGGTGGTGGGTTTTAATGTTGGGGGGGTTGTCTTTATTTTTACAGGTAAAAGAGCTGATTACTTTGGGGGCAATGCCCCGCAAAAAGCCCTTTTAAGGGCTGGTAAAAGAGCTGGTTTCTTGGTAATTTAGAATAGGGTAGGGCTTTATTATTTTATTAGGGGGCTTAGATTAGGTGTAATTAGTTTAAACTTCTTGTAATTCTTTTTTTATTTTTTGTAATATAGTGTTTGTTTTTTTTTGTTTTATAGTATAGTTTATTTTATTGTATTTTAATTTAGCTAATTGTAGGTAATTTATTTAATTAACTTAATGATAGTGCAGTGTTAGGTTTAATTGTAACTTAGGTTAGGATTTATTTTAAAGGTAATTTTGTACTTATTTTAACTAGGTAGCTATTAAATAGTTCTTAGTTAAAATAAATACAAAGTTGCCTGTAAAATAAATATAAATCCTAAAATAGCTACAATGTAACTATTAGTTATATTGTAGCTATATTAGGGTTTATTTTATAGGTAAGTATTTAGTTTTAAATAGGAATAATTTATTTAATTGTAGTAATTTTTTCGATTATTTTAAATTTAGTTAATTTTAGGAATATTATTTTGTTTAATTTAAATTATATTTATGTTAGGGGGGTGTTAGGGTTAGGGTTAGAGTTAGGTTTAGGGGTTAATAACTTTATCATAGTAGCGGCGACGGTGCGGGTGGGAGATTAGGGGTTAATAATTGTAGGTAGGTGGCAGCGATGTTAGGGAGGGCAGATTAGGGATTAATACTATTTATTCTAGTGTTTGCAAGGCGGGAGTGCGGCGGTTTAGGGGTTAATACATTTATTATAGTGGCGGCGAGTTCATTGGGGGGGCAGATTAGGGGTTAATAAATATAATATAGGGGTCGGCGGTGTTAGGTGCAGCAGATTAGGGGTTCATAGGTATAATGTAGGTTGCGGCGGTGTCCGGAGCGGCAGATTAGGGGTTAATAATATATTGCAGGTGTCAGCGATAGCGGGGGCGGCAGATTAGGGGTTAATAAGTGTAAGGTTAGGGGTGTTTAGACTCGGGGTTCATGTTAGGGTGTTAGGTGCAGACTTAGAGAGTGTTTCCCCATAGGAAACAATGGGGCTGCGTTAGGAGCTGAACGCTGCTTTTTTGCAGGTGTTAGGTTTTTTTTCAGCCCAAAATGCCCCATTGTTTCCTATGGGGATATCGTGCACGAGCACGTTTTTCCAGCTTACCGCTACCGTATGCAATGCTGGTATTGAGGGTTGAAGTGGAGCTAAATTAGGCTCAACGCACCCTTTTTTATGCCTAACGCAGCCCCTCAGACAACTCTAAATGCCAGCGTTGTTTGAAGGGTGTGTTGGGAAAAAAAGCAGCGTTAGCTACGTGGGTCTTTACCGACAAAACTCTAAATCTAGGCCATAGATTGTAATCACTGCAAATAACTAAGAAAGCTTTACACTGAGGGCCAGATTATGAGTGGTGCACTAACTGTTTGACGCAAGCGATATCGGGTATATCGCAGCTGTTTGCACACGTCAGAATAAGCACTGGTATTACAAGGTAAAAGTAAATGTGAACACATGAACACAATCATGATTTATGCTAGAATTATTACTGTGACCTCAGAGCTCTGGTTAACAAAAAAAAAATAAGCCCCACATAAAAATACCTTGAAAAGTTATTTAAAAATATTGCACAAAAAAGTTATAAGAACTCAAAGATATGAGGCCTCATTTGTTAAAAAAGGCAGGCAGAGGGCTTTAACATAGAGATACATACATATACATGCCTAAATATGTATTTATCTATTTATGTATTTATATGTATTTACAGACATACATACACATATAAACACATAAATACATATTGAAAAATTAAAGAGAATATCTGTAACACGCAGTGCTAAATTAGTCCCTCCAGATATTCTCTTTAATTTTTCAATAATTTATTTTAAAGACTCCGTGCACGAAGGTGACCTGACAGTATTTAGAGTTCAGGAATCCTTTTGATTGTGGGCATTTATAACCTATTGAGCTGGTACATTTTTTCACATAAATACATATGTATACATATCTAGACATATATAAGTGCATTGGAGCCCTTTGCTAACAAGTAGATGAAAACATGTTTAAGCATATTTATGCAGTATTTATTTATAATAAAGTGTTATACTGTGTATTTACTGTAAATATTTCACATTTCAATGTTCTGCACATAGAATATGTTCGATCTATTTTTAATTGATATTCGTACATATCTGTATATATGAATACCTATACAGTATATAATCATCTATACTTTATATATATTTATACATAGATATACAGTATATTGTACCAAAAACATCATATATATATAGAAATATGTATTTATGAATAAATAGAATATTCTTCTATGAAAAGAACATTAGAATGTAACATACTCATATTTTCATGTCAGGTTAGTGCACTTGAGAAAATGCGATTGGGTGTGCATGCAAGTAGGGTGTTTTTTTCCCCTTGTGTGCTAACCTAACAGGAGTTATAAATAGTTCACATTCCAATGTTCTTCACATACAGGATAATGTAATTTTTATTATAAATATATATTTCTATATATATCTATATACCTATACCTGTATATCTATTCCTACAGATATATAGGTATAGATATATTATTTGACATTAACATTATCATATATATATATTTATATATATATATATATATATATATATATATATATATATATCCTCCGTGTGTGTCTGCACTCCCAATGCTGTGTAGTCATCAACCAGGGTGCAAAGTCAAACAAGTATACAGTCTATATCCAATAAAGGACTGCACTCACTGGATTTAGTTTCAGAAACCTTCAAATCTTTATTGTGGTAACGTTTCGGGGTTCGCAGACCCCTTCCTCAGACCAGACAACAGTGCAAGTGAACAAAGTGTGCAATATATAGCACTAGCCCCACCCATCACAAACATCAAAAGTGCGCCAAAAATCCATCACCATGGTAACACACAAACAAGGCCCCATGACCATACCACCAGAAAACACAATCAAAATACAAAATAAAACAAACTGCATATGCAAGTATTTTGCATAACCTCATAGTTGAACACTAATATATACAATCATCAGTAGTCGTAGATATTCAGTAGTTACAATAGAATCACTGTAATTAGTTACTGATCCAGTTTAAGTAGCTTAAAGTATATTTAGACAAGCAATGATGGAAAACACACTAATCAAATAATCAAATAATCAAAGTAAACATCATGCAAGAAGAGGAATCTATCTATCAGTTGCACTGTTTAAAAACATATCCACCTCCCTGTATCCAGTTACAGGACTCAATCTTAAGGAAATATACACATAAGCCATATCATATAAACATTGCAACATAGATTAGGCATTTAAACTTCTAGCATTTGAACTAGATGAAAAATAAACAAATAATAAAAGTCAATCAGATATATATAGATATATATGAGGTCTGTTACTGCTATTTCAATGTCCCCCATATTTATCCCAAGGCTTGCTATGACCAATCCTATGTAAAAGTATGTGAGCTATAAGTACTAATCTGACATTCTGGCAGATACAAATATACAAAAATACAAAATTGTCAAGCCCCCTGGGCGCGCAGAGCAATGTGTTGTGTCCCATGCGAGTTGAATATAACAAAAAGGCCCGTAGTTCCCAGTGTCAGGGTTCTATGCAGGATGTCTTAGCCGGTGTATTATACCCTAGTGTTGGGAGCTAAGATAGATGTAAACATGGGTGCGTGTATTTACCTATGTAGCAAGTCTGTGTACCGAGTCTGTAGTGCATCAGTGAAACAGGCGCGGCTCAACCCGGTATAGCGTGAGTGAGCTTGGAGCACGACCGCATGGCTAATTAGCATAGCCTGTCAGTCAGTCAATGGGCGTAGCTAGGTCACGGAGTGACAGCGGAGCCTGTGATTAGAGTTATGCCGGGCTGCTACTATACCTATCTCAACTGAGCTTCTTTGTGAGCCCCAAGAAAATCAAAGCTAGTATATCAGGCTTATATTAAATGGTCACATAGGTCTTAAATATGGTCTATTGTGAATAAGTATGTATAATCATATGTGTGCCTAAACATCAGAGCATTTGGTGGGAGCTATCAAAAACCGCTGTGTGCGTGATAATGGGAGGCAGGCAGATTCAGGATAAGACGTATATATTTAATATAAAAAATAAAAAATTCTATGTGATTCTATGTGAAGAACATAGGAATGTAAAATATGCATAACCCACATCAGGGTTCGCGATATAGGTCTAACGTGGTATTGGGTTAGCACACATGAAGATTGGCTAACTTCAATGCGAGTTATTGAAATATTAAATATAAAATATTAATAATTATTAAACATTATCATACACACTGTAAAAAAATCTAAATAATCATAGAATATATATCTATATATATATATATATATATAAATATGTACAGCAGATCAGCACTCACCAGCAATCACAACCACTCCGTGCTCGGCCAATATATATCAAAATAGTGAGCAATGTAATAGGACAGGATCCGGTGGCAATCCGCATCTTCCCAAAACAAAGATAGCCAGCACGAGAAATTAGAATAATCACCATTTAATTGTTACCATAGCATAACGTTTCGGCCCCCCAACAAGAGCCTTGGTCACATGCAGCAAGTCATAACAGACAGGCATAAAATATAACACAGCAAGAGTGCCCTAAATACCCCCACCCATCAATCCGGTACGTTACACAGAACCGCCAAAAATTTTTATATAAAGCACAGCTGACTGGGATTACTAATCCTAGAACGATGCCCGCAGCCATGGCGACCGTGTAGTAAACAGGCTCACAAGAAGCAACAACATGATGTAGTGGCTCAGAAATCCATCGACAGAGGCTATCTGCCCAACCCATATCAAAAGGTATAGTAACCATGGCAACCACATGGGAACACAATAGTAGCATTGCCGGGCCCACTACGTGTTTATGGAAAATGTAACCATTGCAACAAGTGCAATGATCCTGTAATGTGTAAAAACGTACCAGATCTAACTAAGTCCTAAAAAATTAAAAACATATACTGACAGGATTAATAGATATAGACCTAACATATCATACGCCTTAAATGTTAAGCCAAAAATAGCTATAAATCATTAGCCCCACAAGTCAAAAACTAAGTATATAATGTGACGTCAATATCTTATATCCTCGTATAATAGCTAATGTAAACTAGCATAAAGCTAACAGCAGCGTACTCAGGGAGATGGTAGAAGCTGATAAAATAGATGAGAGGAGGCCCACAGTCATTTGTAAAAGCAGCTGTAATCGATCATCACATTAAGGCCTTTGGGGGTAATAGTGTCCAAACGATGAATCCAGCGTGTCTCCATTTTCAATAGGGCATTAGCCCGGTCACCCCCCTGTCTGGATTTAGGGATGTGATCAATGAGTATTGTTCTCAAGGCAGAAATTGGATGTCCCGCTTGTTGAAAGTGGCATGCCACCGGTTGGTCAGAAGACCCTTTTTCAAGAGCCAATCTGATAGCTGTTTTGTGATTTGCCAACTTCTCTCTGAAAGAGGTAATAGTTTTACCCACATAATACATGGAACAGGGACAAATGATAACATAAATGACATGATCTGACCTGCAAGTCAAACGTTGACGTATGCTAAAGGTCTTGTTAGTGTGAGGGTGGTGAAACTTGTTGCCAACAATCATTCCATTGCAAGTAATGCAGTTGCCGCATCTGTAGCACCCCTTTTTTCCTTGGTGTAACCAGGTTTGATTCTGATAGCTTGTGATGGGATCAGTCCTCACCAATAGATCCTTCAAATTCTGTGCCCTCTTGTACACCAATCTCGGGGGTGGTATGTTGCCAAACGGTAGAGAAGTGTCAGTGAATACAATAGGCCAATGTTGTTTAATCGCTTCCTGGACCATATACGGTGCTGGTGTGAATGTGGTGATAAAATTCATCCGCTGCTCAACTGGCTTCAGTGGTTTGCTACTGAGTGATTGCTGGTTAAGTGAGTGTGCTTTCTCACATTGCGCCGTTATCAACGGTTTTGGATAGCCTCTGTTGATGAATTTCTGAGCCACTACATCAAGTTGTTGCTTCTTGTGAGCCTGTTTACTACACGGTCGCCATGGCTGCGGGCAGCGTTCTAGGATTAGTAATGCCAGTCAGCTGTGCTTTGTATATAATTTTTGGGCGGTTCTGTGTAACGTACCAGATTGGTGGGTGGGGGTATTTAGGGCACTCTTGCTGTGTTATATTGTATGCCTGTCTGTTATGACTTGCTGCATGTGACCAACTGACCAAGGCTCTTGTTAGGGGCCGAAACGTTATGCTATGGTAACAATTAAATGGTGATTATTCTAATCTCTCGTACTGGCTATCTTTGTTTTGGGAAGTTGCAGATTGCCACCGGATCCTGTCCTATTACATTGCTCACTATTTTGATACATATTGGCCGAGCACGGATTGGTTGTGATTGCTGGTGAGTGCTGATCTGCTGTACATATTTGTTGATTCTTTTTGGATCGTGCTCCTGCTGGGTTCTTTTTGGACCGTCATTTGGGGATCTGGATTGATTCCTTTTGGGACTATTCTGTAATTTTGGCCACAGAATATATTTCAGTGAGGATACCTATGGATATTCCTTTGGTGGTTTATTTATTTTATAGTTTGCTATCTACCAGGGACATGACTACAGAGGCTTTGTCCATCTCTTTGTCTCAGGATGACCCCTATGGGGAGATAGAGGACTTTGCATTCACGGATGATGATGCATTACGCATAAGGTGTGAAGCTGACATGCAGGAGCTGGAGGAGACGAAAGGTGAGACTCCCCTTAATGTTTATCACAAACTATTACATTTAGAAAAAAAAGAAGTAGACTATTACCTACATGCTGTTTACCTTTCAAAATATCATAAAGACACATTTATTCCACCTGGTTTTAGGGTAAAAAATATTCCGACCCTGGGTAGGACTAGTATGGAGTTCTGCAGATGGTGGTGTGGGATTTTAAATAAATGTTCCCATGATTTAATGCTTTTGGTAATAGAGGAAGTGTCTAGATTAAAGATTATAGTAAGAAATGACATCACAAAGATAAACTATTACATGTACTAAGCAGTGATTCTGACACAGATTGGCTAAACAAATTGGCCACTCAGGTCTCTAAATACAAACAAGAATTGTTGACATTTAAAAATAAAAAGTACAATACAGTGGAAAATGACTACAGGGACAGGAAGGTGTACAGATGGCTGTATGGTAAAGGTGAGAAACCCTACCAGAGGAAGGGTAAATTCAATAAGAACAAACATGTTCATTTTGACACCATTGATAGTAGCGGTGGTGAGTCCTCAGGGAGTGAATTGGCTAGTACCACACAGAAACCAACAACTAATAGTGGTGTTATTACCAGATCCTCACAGAGACCCCCTTTACCCATGGGTTCGGACACAGACACTATAGGAGGGGCGGGAGGAAACATCAAAAAAGGAACAACAAGCAAATTGAAACAATAGTTTATAATTTGAGTTCACGTAAACTATCTGTGGATGAATACTCACTACTCAATAAAGGTTTGTCTTTAATCCCTACCCCCAAAACTGATATATCTGACCTACGGGTTGATTTACATCGCTTTCAGCGTCAACTGAAGCTGAAGGATTTTTTAAAAAACACTGCTGAATATGAGCTCAAACCCTTTAAGGATAAGAGTTCCTTTGAACCAACCAACACTCATCCCACGATTAAAACATTTACATGCATGATCAACACTGACATTGGTATTAATGATACCTCCACAACTGCCTCATGGGATAACCTTACACCATAAGAGAGGAGAGCTTTGAAAACCCTTACTGCAGATAGTTCAATTGTGATTAGACAAGCTGATAAGGGTGGAGCCATTGTGGTGTTAGATTATTCCATGTATCGGTTGGAGGCACTTAGACAATTGGATGATGGACTCACCTACCGCAAACATATGTACAATCTGACTACTGTATTTAAACAACAGGTTGACAAACTCTTGTGTATGGCCTTGGACGCTAGGTTTATTGATGAGGACACCCCTACGGGTTTTTAAAGGTTGACAATCCTATCAGTCCTATCCTATATCTGTTACCGAAAATACATCAGAGTTTGTCTAACCCGCCAGGTCGTCCAATTATTTCAGCAAGGGGCAACCTCTTGCTGAATACATAGATCACTTCCTGCAACCTGTGGTCAAATCCACTGCTTCATATCTAAGAGATTCTTCTGAACTTATCCACCTTTTGGGTCAGATGGTCGATATTCGACCTACGGACATCTTGGTCACAATGGATGTAATTAATTTATATACCATTATCCCACACACACATGGGGTGGAGATGGTCAGGAGAATTGAGTTCCTTTTAGAACTGTTGGAGCTCTGTTTAGTTAAAAATTATTTCCGCTTTGAGAATGGTTTTTATTTGCAAATACTGGGTACGGCGATGGGGTCTAATATGGCCCCTTCATACGCCAACATCTATATGTCCATGTATGAACATGAACATATTTTGACAACTGACCAGAGCTCCATCAGGTTCTATAGGCGCTACATTGACGATGTGTTCCTAGTATGGAGGGGTGATATGGAATCTTCGACGTTATGGTTTAACCATTTAAATGCCCTGAATTCTACTGTACGGTTCAAGATGGACATTGAATATGAAATAATACATTTTCTAGACCTTGAGATCTATAAGCATGAGACATGTTCTGGTTTGAGGTTACACACTACATTTTACAACAAACCTACAGACAAAAATTCCATACTTCACTACAATAGCTTTCCCCATAATTTAAAAAAAGGGGTTAGCTCCTCTCAGCTCCTGCGTTTTGTACGCAACAACACCGAGGAGGCTCACAAGAAGCAAAAACTTGATGCAATGGCTCAAAAATTCATTGATAGAGGCTATCCAAAACCGTTGATAATGGCGCAATGTGAGAAAGCACACTAACTTAACCAGCAATCACTCAGTAGCAAGTCACTGAAGCCGGTTGAGCAGCGGATGAATTTTATCACCACATTCACAGCAAACAGTCCAAAGTCCAGCACCCTTAAATGCGCAATGCACGCTGCAGGGTTCCTGCAAACCCCCAAATGGATACAAACAAAAGATGCAGCAGCATAAGTATTTTACCAATTTATTCTGGCACAAACAAAGTCCACAACGTTTCGGGTGTTACCCCTTAATCATGTGAATACTTAATGGCACTTGAATCTGTCCTTATATACCTATACACAGGTGTAATCAAATAGTAATTAACAACTTGTTAGTAAATTTACAACTCCTCAATAGTGTTACACCCTCTAGTGGTTATTTCATGTCATTACAACATTAAATTTACACATTTTCATTATCCTTCAACAAATGGTATAAAAAGAACAAAGTGCACAGAAAATCACTTAAAAACAGATTTAAAATCATGGAAGGCAGATATTATCACGAATCACATCAAACTTAGTGGAGTACTATCCATTTAACAGAATCTGGAAAAATCCTAAAAAGTTTTCTAATAAAAAAGGGTCCAATCTAGGTCTCTATTCATCCCTTTTGGCAGCAAAGTACCCAACTTAAAGATCCAAAAAGCCTCTCTTTTCTTTAATAAGTTTTCCCTATTACCTCCTCTCCTAGGTCTATGCACCTGTTCTATGATCTGAAACCTGAGTAGAGAAATGTTATGTTTAGCCTTAATAAAATGATGGGCAACAGGGGCCTCTAAATCCCCCCTCCTGATACTAGATTTATGTTCATTCATTCTTTTACAGGCTTTACGTGTCGTCTCACCCACATAAAGGAGCCCACATGGGCATTTGATCAGATAGATTATGTATTCACTATTGCAAGTGCAAAAGCAATTTATATCAAAAAAAATTTCCGGTATGTGGGAGAAAAAACACTGCACCTTTAATCATGTTACTACAACTAAAGCAACCCAGACAGGGATAACAGCCCTTATTGGCCCTAGTAATATATCTGGTGCCCCCTGACTTAGCTGTACCAACATCACTGCTAATAAGCTTATCTCTAAGGGAGGGTGCCCGTCTGAATGCAGGCATAAAAAATTTATGTCAGGATTGCACTCAAACAAAATATGCCAATGTTTCCTAAGGATACTAACTACTTTATTACTGTGTTTATTGTATTCGGTGACAAAAGTAATTCTGTCACCCTTATTCTTATGCTTATTGGCCCTTTTATGGTGAAGGATGTCATGTCTCGTCCTAACATCTACCTTATCCAGATTGGATTTAATCACTGTATCAGGATAGCCCCGTTCTCTAAATAACTGACCCATTTCCAAAGACTCAAGGAAATGGGTCAGTTATTTAGAGAACGGGGCTATCCTGATACAGTGATTAAATCCAATCTGGATAATTACTTTTGTCACCGAATACAATAAACACAGTAATAAAGTAGTTAGTATCCTTAGGAAACATTGGCATATTTTGTTTGAGTGCAATCCTGACATAAAGGCCTTTAAAGAATTTTTTATGCCTGCATTCAGACGGGCACCCTCCCTTAGAGATAAGCTTATTAGCAGTGATGTTGGTACAGCTAAGTCAGGGGGCACCAGATATATTACTAGGGCCAATAAGGGTTGTTATCCATGTCTGGGTTGCTTTAGTTGTAGTAACATGATTAAAGGTGCAGTGTTTTTTCACCCACATACCGGAAAATTTGATATAAATTGCTTTTGCACTTGCAATAGTGAATACATAATCTATCTGATCAAATGCCCATGTGGGCTCCTTTATGTGGGTGAGACAACACGTAAAGCCTGTGAAAGAATGAATGAACATAAATCTAGTATCAGGAGGGGGGATTTAGAGGCCCCTGTTGCCCATCATTTTATTAAGGCTAAACATAACATTTCTCAACTCAGGTTTCAGATCATAGAACAGGTGCATAGACCTAGGAGAGGAGGTAATAGGGAAAACTTATTAAAGAAAAGAGAGGCTTTTTGGATCTTTAAGTTGGGTACTTTGCTGCCAAAAGGGATGAATAGAGACCTAGATTGGACCCTTTTTTATTAGAAAACTTTTTAGGACTTTTCCAGATTCTGTTAAATGGATAGTACTCCACTAAGTTTGATGTGATTCATGATAATATCTGCCTTCCATGATTTTAAATCTGTTTTTAAGTGATTTTTTGTGCACTTTGTTCTTTTTATACCATTTGTTGAAGGATAATGAAAATGTGTAAATTTAATGTTGTAATGACATGAAATAACAACTAGAGGGTGTAACACTATTGAGGAGTTGTAAATTTACTAACAAGTTGTTAATTACTATTTGATTACACCTGTGTATAGGTATATGAGGACAGATTCAAGTGCCATTAAGTATTCACATGATTAAGGGGTAACACCCGAAACGTTGTGGACTTTGTTTGTGCCAGAATAAATTGGTAAAATACTTATGCTGCTGCATCTTTTGTTTGTATCACCACATTCACACCAGCATCGCATATGGTCCAGGAAGCGATTAAACATCATTGGCCTATTGTATCCACTGACACTTCTCTACCGTTTGGCAACATGCCATCCCCAAGATTGGTGTACAAGAGGGCACAGAATTTGAGGGATCTATTGGTGAGGACTGATCCCATCACAAGCTATCAGAATCAAACCTGGTTACCCCAAGGAAAAAAGGGGTGCTACAGATGCAGCAACTGCATTACTTGCAATGGAATGATTGTTGGCAACAAGTTCCATCACCCTCACACTAACAAGACCTTCAGCATACGCACCATTTGACTTGCAAGTCAGATCATGTCATTTATGTGATCATTTGTCCCTGTTCCATGTATTATGTGGGTAAAACTATTACCTCTTTCAGAGAGAGGTTGGCGAATCACAAAACAGCTATCAGATTGGCTCTTGAAAAAGGGTCTTCTGACCAACCGGTGGCATGCCACTTTCAACAAGCGGGACATCCCATTTCTGCCTTGAGAACAATACTCATTAATCACATCCCTAAATGCAGACGGGGGGGGGTGACCGGGCTAAGGCCCTATTGAAAATGGAGACACGCTGGATTCATTGTTTGGACACTATTACCCCCAGAGGCCATAATGTGATGATCGATTACAGCTGCTTTTACAAATAACTGTGGGCCTCCTCTCATCTATTTTATCAGCTTCTACCATTTCCCTGAGCACACTGCTGTTTGCTTTATGCTAGTTTACATTAGCTATTATACGAGGATATAAGATATTGATGTCACATTATATACTTAGTTCTTGACTTGTGGGTCTAATGATTTTTAGCTATTTTTGGCTTAACATTTAAGACGTATAATATGTTAGGTTTATATCTATTAATCCTGTCAGTATATGTTTTTACATTTTTAGGACTTAGTTAGATCTGGTATGTTTTTACCCATTACAGGATTGTTACATTTGTTGCCATGGTTACATTTTCCTTAAACATGTAGTGGGCCCGGCAATGCTACTATTGTGTTCCCATGTGGTTGCCATGGTTACTATCGATATTTATATGGGTTGGGCAGATTGCCCACATCTGATTGGGCTGATGATGTCCTCGAGTTAGGGTTTCCATGACAACCGACGGCAGGCGCAATGACATCACTATGTACGCACACGCATTGGCTTGCATGCTGTTTACTACACGGTCACCATGGTTGCGAGCGGAATTCTAGGATTTGATTGGTTAGTAATGCCAGTCGGCTGTGCTTTGTATATAATTTTTTGGCAGTTCTGTGTAACTTACCGGATTGGTGGGTGGGGGTATTTAGGGCACTCTTGCTGTGTTATATTTTATGCCTGTCTGTTATGACTTGCTGCATGTGACCAAGGCTCTTGTTGGGGGGCTGAAACGTTATGCTATGGTTACAATTAAATGGTGATTATTCTAATCTCTCGTGCTGGCTATCTTTGTTTTGGGAAGCTGCTGATTGCCACCGGATCCTGTCCTATTACATTGATCACTATATATATATATATATATATATACAGAGAGAGAGATAGATAGATAGATAGATAGATAGATAGATAGATCGATAGAGAGATATTTGTTAGAGTATGTATAATAATTATTATAAATTTTATTAATATTTTATATTTAACAATTTTAATAACACCCATTGAAGTTAGAAAATTTTCATTTGCACTAACCCGACACAGTGTTAGACCTAAATGCAAACCCGGATGTGTGTTACACATATTTTACATTCCATAGTTCCTAAATCTTAATTGGCTCACTGTATGGCCTGCTGTTATAAAATGGGATGAAACTGGAAGGGTCATGTCATTACATCTAATAGATTCCATGATCAAAGGCAAATATATTGCACAAATTAATGATAGGAAAAAATGTGAGATGGTTTTTACACCCGTGACACTGATCATGTAGTGTGTATCCTGAAATGTCCTTGTGGTTGGGGCTATGCTGGAGAAACAATATGCCCCATTAAAGACAGGATTAGTGCCCACAAATCATCTTATAGATGTAATTACATGACTCTTCCAGTTTCATCCCATCTTATAACAGCAGGCCATACAGTGAGCCAATTAAGATTTCAGGTTATAGATCATGTCCCCAAACAAAGAAAAGGTGGTAATAGAGAGTTGGTACTGAAAAAGAGGGAGGTATGGTGGATACAACACCTTAAGACCTTATATCCATTAGGTTTGAATAAAGATTACGATCTTCATTTGTTTTTATAAATTATCTTTTGATTTTAGTTTTAAACTGTATGTAATATTTTTGATTGTAATGTAATCTCACTGAAATCCACCACACAGTATAAGGTAGTAGCAACAAACACTGTGGGGGACTTTAAAAATGCATGGGACAAGCATAGGGCTATCCTACGAACTAGATAAGTTTATACTGTTAGGTAAGGTCGGGCAGACTTGCTGGGCCTATGGCTCTTATCTGCCGTCAATATCTATGTTTCTATGTTTCTATGATACAAATAAAAAGAAGCAAATGTTTCCTTTAAAAAAGTAAAATTGTAAGTAATTTTAAGTTTGACCTGTAGAGGGTGTAACTATATCAAATTTAGATATGAGAACTGAAAGAGTTAAATTGAATTCAATTAAATTAATTTGCAAACAGGTGGTATATAAGGTGGTGGATAACAGTGCTCCATAGCATGATTAAGGGTCAGGTGGACCCAAATCGTTGCTGCTTTTTTATCCTCATGTCACTTCAATAAAGAATTTGACATTTTCAAGAAACAGTGCTGATGCTACCTTCTTGTTCTTTTGTGAGATTATGGATTAGAGGTAATGCAGGCCTCTCTTACATGCGTGCACTTTGATAAGTTAAATTGAGACTTACTACTGGATCATATATCTATTTCAAGGTGCTGTACCTACCTTGTATATATATATATATACATATGTATTTATGTGGATATACTGTATGTGTTTTACTGTATATTTACTGTACATTTTTCACATTCCAATGTTCTTTACTTTTATATATACTATTTTATTTGTCTGTACATAGACATACATACATATACATCTCTGATGTTCTATATGTAAATATATATATATATATATATATATATATAAATATATATATATATATATATATATATATATATATATATAATTACATATAGAACATCAGAGATGTATATGTATGTATGTCTATGTTAAAGTCTTTTGCTTGTCTTTATTTTTCTAACTCCTGAGAACTCATATCTTTGAGCCCTTATAATTTTTTGTGCAATGTTTTTTATTAAATAATTTTTATTAGATAGTGTTATTATGACTGTAACTGTACTTTTATATATATCAGGGAATCTAAACATGTCATAGAATTGTTGGAGGATGTGAAGGAATGTGGGAAAGATACCCTATTTGTAACTATGGATGTGTCAAATCTGTATACTTGTATCCCCCATGAGGAGGGGAATCAGGCGGTTAAAGACTTATTGCAGGGAAACACTGCATTCAATGAACCTCCAGTAGAGTATACTGCTTTGTTGTTACATTTTGTATTGCATAAGAATTATCTTAAAGGGCCACTGTAAGTAAATATTTTCTATGCCTGTTACTAACTAACTACCCCAAATACGCTTTTTATCAATAGCATTTCATTAACATATCTCTACTGTATATCAGAAATCTTATCTGCAAATTTAATTGTTTTCCAAACCCACTCCGTGGGTATCCTTTGCTCTGTACCAATCCGTTTACAATACCTAGGTTTCAAAATGGCGCTTTAAACACAATTTCATTGTTTTAAGTATTTTGAACACGCAGTGCTGAAAATAGTGGGCAGGATAACGTGACATCATCGGGGAATAAAAGATATAACTTTTATAACGTTATGAAACTTCGTTTTGGAGAAAATATAGGTCAGTAGGTTTTAATTAATGTTTATTAACTTTAATATGTTAGTTGTTTGGCTTAAAAATTATAACAGAAAGTAATCCTTTAAATACGAAAATGATATGTATTTGCAATGTATTGGGACGGCAATGGGCTCACGTGTAGCACCAAGCTATGCAAATATATATATGCATTTTTATGAACAGAGGTTTATTCTTCAAAATCCTTTGTTCAAACAATTTGGTAAGAAATACTTGAGGTTCATTGATGACGTGTTTTTTTTCTGTGGCAAGGGGAGGAGAGGCTTTTGACTGAATTGGTGAAAACTCTAAATAATCTGACTAATAACATCAGGTTTGTGCCCAAATGGGATTCAAATCAAATAGAATTCCTTGATGTGGAATTGTACAAAGAGAATGGTAGAATTGAGACTAGGGTGTATAGAAAACCCACGGACAAGAACACCATAGTGAAGTTTAAAAGCTTTCATCCACAACATCTTCTTAAGGCAATGCCTAGAGCCCAATATTAAGGACTGTGAATCTGACTTCTAAAGAGGAAGAATTAAATATGTCAATAGATGAGATGGGTGAAAGGTTTTCACAGCGGGATATCCAGACAAGCTCCTCATTGAAAGTAAAGAACAGATATTACATAGAGAGAGAACTATGGTAAAGAGAAAGACTTGCGATGTCAGGTTAGGTAAAGTCCAGAAGAAGACCCAAATGCTAGGGTGAACTTAAATAACACACTAGCACTCTGAGTTTAATCCAGGACGTGACCCCACGACAACTTCTATAAGACTAGGTACTCACAATGAAGTGAAATGTAGATCTTGAGCTTCAGAATAGAGTATAGGTAAACTTGATAGCAGATGGAGTGGGGTCAGAGAAAGGCTTAGTCAGGTAAACAGAGTTCGGCAACTTGTAATCAGGCAGTTCAGGAATAGACAACAACGTAGTCAGATGAGCAGAAGTTGGCAACTTGAATTCAGGCAGTTTGAGGGTTAAGCAATAGCGTAGTCAGTTATGCAGAGTTTGGCAACTTGTATTCAGGCAGTTTGAGGGTTAAGCAATAGCATAGTCAGTTATGCAGAGTTTGGCAACTTGTAATCAGGCAGTTTGAGGGTTAAGCAATAGTGTCAGTTATGCAGAGTTTGGCAACTTGTATTCAGGCAGTTTGAGGGTTAAGCAATAGGGTAGTCAGTGATGCAGAGTTTGGAGCACCAATTTTACATGGTGAACACTGAACACGTTCTTGTACAGTTCTGGAATAGATCAGAATGTCGTCAAGATAAATGATAACAAATTGGTTTAAATAATATCTAAAGATCTCGTTAACAAAGTGTTGGAACACAGCAGGTGCGTTGCACAATCCAAATGGCATTACGAGATATTCGTAGTGGCCGAATCTGGTGTTGAATGCTGTCTTCTATTCGTCTCCTTTACGAATTCTAACCAAATTATAGGCCCCTCAAAGCACCTTGAAGACGATCAAATAGCTCAGGGATGAGCGGAAGAGGATAGGTTTTTAACAGTAATCTGGTTTAAGGCTCGATAATTAATGCAGGGACGAAGACCTCCATCCTTTGTCCCGATGAAGAAAAACCCTGCTCCCACAGGTGAGGATGAAGGGCGAATAAACCCTCTGGCCAAATTGTCAGATCGATAGGCCAATCAAAAGTCAGGTGAGGAGGTAATGTTTCAGCTTCCTTCTTAGAAAAGACGTCACAGAAAGCATGATATTGATTTGGTAATGAATCAGGGACATCCAAAAATACCATACCAGAACTGGAAGATTTGGAGGGATTCTGCAAGCAGTGTTTAAAACAAGTAGTTCCCCAGGCAATAAGCTCTCCTTTAGACCAGGAGAAAACAGGATCATGTAGCTGTAACCAGGGTAGTCCCAAAATCAATGGAATGTGGGGAGAAGAGATGACATCAAAACTGATGATTTCAGAGTGGAGTATGCCCACAGATATGTGAAGAGGTATAGTAGAATGTTGAATGATTCCAGATCCCAGAGGCTGACCACTGACTGTAGTAACCTTAATCAATTGTTTCTTGGAAGAAGAGGAATCCTGAGAGAGTTAACAAAACTTGAATCAATGAACACTCCTGCAGCTCCGAGTCAATGAGAGCTTGAGCTTGAAACCTGGTATTTCCAAAATTGATAGTAACAGGAACAACGAGTTTTGGGTTGAGGGAAGTCATAGGATTCTGGCTTAACACTGTCCCTCTGTCAGTAGTTAAGCCTTGGCTTTTACTGGCCGGGTGGGACAGTCTTTCAATAAGTGACCTTTAGTACCACAGTACAGACACAGTCCTAGGGTACGCCTTCTAAGGCATTCTGCTTCAGTCAGCTTTATAGCTCCTACTTCCATAGGTTCTACAGACTCAGATGTATGGGAGTTAGTGGAGGACAGGCTTGGGGTACGAGTAGGTGGAGGATAAGGTGATCTAGTAAAGGGTCTCCTACTCTGGTCTCTCTCCTATAGTCGTTCAGAATAATGGGTGTCAAGATTGATACATAAGTTGATAAGATCCTCAAGAGAATCAGGAAGATCACGAAACACAAGCTCATCTTTTAAACGTTTGCAAAGTCCTTTGCGAAAAGCTGCCTGTAAGGCCCCATGGTTCCATTCAGTCTCTGAGGCTAAAGTCCGGAACTCTATAGCATATTGAGCTACAGAAAGGGACCCTTGGCTCAAGTCCAATAACCCTGCCTCAGCAGTGGCAGACCTCCCAGGCATGTCAAAAACTGAAGAAAAAATGGACACAAATGACTCCACATCATGAAGCAGGGGGGTCCTTCTTTTCCAAAAGAGGCGATACCCAAGCCAAAGCTTTACTCTTCATGAGGGAAATCATAAAGGTGATCTTGGAAGAAGAACTGACAAACACTTGGGGATTATTTCTGTAAACGACACTGGTTAAGGAATCCACGACAGTCTTCAGGATTGCCATCATACTTATCAGGCATAGGGATAGGGATTCTAGGAATCAATTGTCCCACAAGCTGAGGTGGATTATACACAGCATTAGAACTGGCAGCAGCAGCGGTAGGAGTAGCAGAAGCTTGAGGAGGAGTGGAGAGATTATGCAGAAGAGCAGTAATCTGGTCAAGTTTAGAATCCAAAGATTGCAAATGTTCAGAGTGGGTTCCAAGAAGCTGTCCTTGTAGAGCCACGGCCCTGGATAACTCATCGGGATCCATATTATGGTCCGTTTGTTATGTCAGGTTAGGTAAAATCCAGAAGAAGACCCAAATGCTAGGGTGAACTTAAATAACACACTAGCACTCTGAGTTTAATCCAGGACGTGACCCCATGACAACTTCTATAAGACTAGGTACTCACAATGAAGAGAAATGTAGATCTTGAGCTTCAGAATAGAGTATAGGTAAACTTGATAGCAGATAGATTGGGGTCAGAGAAAGGCTTAGTCAGGTAAACAGAGTTCAGCAACTTGTAATCAGGCAGTTCAGGAATAGACAACAACATAGTCAGATGAGCAGAAGTTGGAAACTTGAATTCAGGCAGTTTGAGGGTTAAGCAATAGCGTAGTCAGTTATGCAGAGTTTGGCAACTTGTATTCAGGCAGTTTGAGGGTTAAGCAATAGCATAGTCAGTTATGCAGAGTTTGGCAACTTGTAATCAGGCAGTTTGAGGGTTAAGCAATAGTGTCAGTTATGCAGAGTTTGGCAACTTGTATTCAGGCAGTTTGAGGGTTAAGCAATAGCATAGTCAGTTATGCAGAGTTTGGCAACTTGTAATCAGGCAGTTTGAGGGTTAAGCAATAGTGTCAGTTATGCAGAGTTTGGCAACTTGTATTTAGGCAGTTTGAGGGTTAAGCAATAGCGTAGTCAGTTATGTAGAGTTTGGCAACTTGTATTCAGACAGTTTGAGGGTTAAGCAATAGCGTAGTCAGTTATGCAGAGTTTGGCAACTCGTATTCAGGCAGTTTGAGGGTTAAGCAATAGCGTAGTCAGTGATGCAGAGTTTGGCAACTTGTATTCATGCAGTTTGAGGGTTAAGCAATAGCGTAGTCAGTTATGCAGAGTTTGGCAACTTCTATTCAGGCAGTTTGAGGGTTAAGCATTAGCGTAGTCAGTTATGCAAATTTGGCAACTTGTATTCAGGCAGTTTGAGGGTTAAGCAATAGCGTAGTCAGTTATGCAGAGTTTGGCAACTTGTATTCAGGCAGTTTGAGGGTTAAGCAATAGCGTAGTCAGTTATGCAGAGTTTGGCAACTTGTATTCAGGCAGTTTGAGGGTTAAGCAAAGCGTAGTCAGACAGACAAAAGTTCATAGCAAATATCAAGCAGGATTGGAGAAGGCAAAAATGTAGTCTAACAGGCAAAGGTTCGGTAACAGAAGTGAAATAGCATAGAAGTTCAGAGTACTCACGCTAGCCACAGGAGTAAAACAAACAAACGGGCACCAGAGGATCAAGTCACCGGAATAAGAACCCCGCCTAACGTCAGCAGAGTGGGACGGCTCAGAATGTGTGTGACGTTGCTAGGCAACAACGCACATAGACATTTTTTGTCACAGACTACACCACGGATAGCTGGAAGATGAGGAAGGCCATCTGTGATAACTGGGGTATTCTCCAGGGTGACAAGAGGCTTTGCACTACAGTCAAGGAGATTCCTATATTCTCCTATAGGAGGGGAAGGTCTATAAGGGATATTCTAGTGCAGGCTGACTCTGTGGATAAGTATGAATCACGTAAACAGCATTTCCTGCAGAGGAAACCAGGGTGTATAAGTGTCATGGCTGTGTGACGTGTGATAACCTCATCTTGGGTGAAACTTTTGCACACAGCCATACAGGAAAAAGATACCGTATGAAATATGCCCTGAATTGTGAGTCCAAGTACGTGGTCTACCTCATCAAATGCCAATGTGGTGATATCTACATTGGCAAGACTGAATGTGTGCTCAAGGAAAGGATAGCAGTACATAGGTCAAGTATAAGATCAGCTTTAGAAAAGGGTGGGTCAGACCAACCTGTTGCTAAGCACTTTCTTGAGCATGGGCAGCCTGTGTCAAGCCTAAGATGCTGCCCGATAGAACATGTTCCACCACCTAGGAGAGGAGGTAATAGGAAAAAGATACTATTACAAAGATAAGCGAGGTGGATCCTAGAGCTTGACACAGTGAATCCCAGAGGTTTAAATACATATCTATCACTGTCCTGTTTTCTTTGAAATTTGATGTATATAGTTCAAAGTATGAATATTAGATAGTCGGATGTTTTCCACCAACTAGCAGTAACCTTAACATCTCAGTTATCACATATAAGATGGATGATTATGTAAATATTTGTGTATATAAATATGTATATATGTAACTAATTAATGCAATGTACTACTATATTGTTCTCATTATATTACGTCTCTTCCAGTAAGAAAAATGAAGGAACTAACAGCAGGAAGTTTACCTGATGGAGCAAAAAAGTATTTTTGCATCACATATAGTTTCCACTAGGGGGCAGAGATGTAGTACAACAGAGTAATCTTTTCATCAAGAACACACCTGGTATGTGGATGGGGCATATATTCGGTTATAAGGTATAAGTGTTTTCACATTCTTGTCATTTGTTATCTTGACAAAGACCCAAACAGGGGCCAAAACGTTGAAAATAAATATGTTTGCTGGAATTTTGAATATATGTTGGATTCATTTGTGAATTATGAAAATTGCTGACTACAACTGAGTATTTATTGAGGTTAACATGAGAAGTACAGACAATATAAGTCATGAGATAAAAGTTACATTGCTTGCACAATGACAATATTTATGTAAACTTATTCAATTGTAAAAGCGACAAGTTCTGCAATAGTCTTAGTTGTGCGCAACAACAATAACTAAAACAAACAAAAAAAAACATATATAAAACACAGACTGTGGTTAAAAAAAAGTGGCATCAATATGATATAATATGCACAACTAAATAGGTTAAACAAACCTAAAACCTCAGTTTTTTTTCAAATTTAACAAAAGCTTTTACATTATGTCAAAGCGCTTACCAGAGTATATGCAAAAAATCGAAACAAAGCTTACCCCAGCCAAAAATTAGTGGCCACTCTTGGACCACAGGCGTGAGATATAAATTAGGGGTAGAGATGAGGGAATATGTTAACAGGGCCACTCTTTGACCCAATTAAATGGTTGGATGTTACTAATAACATTCTGTAAAGAAGATCACATATACTATTGCTATACAAAATAAGTAGGCAAATAGCTTTTTCTGCAATAACTATGTCTAGATACTATAGTCCAGTACCCAGTATTTTAAGTTAGCATCACTAGTGACACCTTAAAGATAAAAGCTTGGCCACGTCAAATTCCAAGCAACAGTCAGCAGACTAATATATACTTCAAATCTTTGCTAAAACAAATAGCTTTATCAGCAGCGACTGTATCTAGGTATACAAATCAAACATCACATATTTGAAGTTAATAACAAGTAAGATAAGAGTATTAAATTTCTATCAAAGCTATAACTCTATATGGTACTTTAATTTATAATCCGAGAGAATGGAAGCAAGATATATCCATTAGTGTACTATTCTATAATATCTCCTCATGACTAGAAACTGAGCTACTATAGATATAAGTAAAGAAGTGTATACCAATAGAGACTATAAGTTTGGTAACCTAAGTCTTAATTAATTAATTAATTAATATAACTAACATTACTTAAAGAAGCTAGATATGATATTTGGTGGAATATGTCAGCTGGAGAGCAAGTTTTGAGCCCTTATGTATATCACAGCCAGTATATAATGGCTTGTATTGAGAATTATATCCTAACTCTCAATAAAACTATATTTTCCATTTTAACAGGCTCAAACTAGCATATAAGAATGATGTCCAACAAAGAGAAATACTTGAGAACATACAGCTATTATGCAGTCTCTTACGAAGCAGATGATTACCCCTTACTATAGTATAAACAAGCAAGTAATGTTGGCAGAGCACGCATCCACACATATAGAAGGGGTCCATGCATGTAGCCCTAGACATGTCAGAACCTTATAATGCTTCTTCATTAAAGTTAGTGTTGGGAGTAAAAGCAGAGTAGATTAACATGGATATAAACAATATGCTATGTCCCCAGCAATTGCACATAGGTCAAGTAAACAAGCGTGATGTTTCTGATGTTATACTTAAATGAAACACCCACAAGTACATAAGCAAACTAAGTCCATCTTGCGCTTGTGACAGTCAAGAGACAGAGTATATGTTGCAGATAAGTTTCAATGTGGGTGCATGACACTACATTCTGTTCATGGGGGATGGAGAGCTTGCATCACACATTCCAGATGGAACTGTATGTACCTTTAAAAAGCATATCAGGCCTAAAGGTCGTCATTTGCATATATAGGTAAAAAAAGGGTGGCACATAAACAGAGTCCCTATTTGGGGACAAGGCAAAGTTCCCAAAGTTCCCCAATTCCAGACCGTAAATTTATGCTCACGCAAGTGCTGGCATCCAAGTGATTTTTTAGAGTATACACGGAGTACATGTTGCCCAACAGGGAAGCCGAGCCAATATGGCACCCCTAGGAGTATTGAGCAAAAGTAGGTGTAGCTCCTAGTCGCTGTGCCTATCCGCTCTTCAAAACTTCTAGGGAGACCTCTGAAAATACTTTGCTTCCCCTGTAATATGTCTTCTCGGCTCTTGCTCCCTGAGTATCATTTAGGTCTCTTCCCCATCACGGGAGGCCGGCTGCACCATCTTGTGGCCTGGTTATGAATAACCGCATCTCAATTGTTCCCCTGCATAGATTAGGGGAATATTCAAGTAATTCATGGGCAGCCATTGGACTCTGGATCTCCAGGATATCTTTACTTGTCTCCTCTCGCTCTGGCGTGCAGCTTAGGAAAGTCGAGACAAGGGGAGCTTCCTCTGCCTGTCCCTTCACACACATGCTTTTCTGCTCAACCATAAATAGAGTAATCTGAATAAGACAATCAAGTCTGGCTAGCATTGCTTCCTCAAAAGCTGTAGATATATCTTCCATCCTGAACCAGGAGTGCAGCGTACCAATCACACTGTGAAAATGTGTAGAATTGAAAGGAGTAAAGCGTGTTGTAATTCACTCAGACCCTGGTTTACCGGGGGAAAGTGCTGGAGACTTTCCCATATTGGGCAGCCAAAGCCTTCAGCGATCCAGTCTGGAGAGTTCAGTAGCGTATAGATAATTATATGTTCCACTCTGGCAGATCTTCAGCTATCACCTACGATAAAATATCCTGCCGGATGGCTTCCATGGTTTGAGATACATGGCGGAATGTATATCACTATTGCAGAGCTCCCAGATTAGCTGCCATCTTGGGTGATAGTCGGACAAGCCCCCCTTTTATGTATATTTTTTATGTGTTTTGTGACACTTTATTTGTTTTGTTAAACAGTTAGCCAGAGCTCTGAGGTTGCGCTAACCCAATGTGCGTTAACTTCAATTGTGCTCAATCGATCTCATTTCATTTCAACTTGTAATATGAGCGTAAAACCTAACCCCTTTTCACTTGTGTGTTACTGTTAGCGCTCCACTCATAATCTAGCTCTAAGTTTATGACCTGAGATGAACTTGTACTGTTGAAAATAGATAACACAGCTGCCCTTTGATTTGCTGATTTTGCTATTTGATATAATCTATTACAAATTCCAAAGTACTGGGCATTGTGACTCATATATCAATCTTCGAAGCACTTTTTTATACAATTGTATTTAAATATTAATGAAAGAAAATTGATTAGTACAAAGTGACTGATTGCCTGAAAATATTCTTAGCTGGAAGATTTGTAGGATTTGTATTCTGAAGTGTGTGAATATCTAATACAAGGAGGAAAAACACTTGAAAGCTAAAAGTGATCTTGACAGGTAGGTCTTTCAATGTTATGAATGTTGAAGAGAGTCAATATTTAGACAATACTTTAATTAAGGAATAGAAGATGTCAGTTACAATAAATGAAAAATGTTACATCATATAAACCAGTAATTCAGAAACAATGTTTAAAGGGACAGTAAAAAAATTATTACAGGACATTTCTGGCTTGTAACAGAATAAAATATCAGCCACATCTAAACATTTTAAGACAAATTCTGCCAAACTCTATAGACCACTTGCCTATTTATAGGAGCCAATGACAAGGTTAGCTGAGACAGCAAGCCACGGTCATAATGTGAGTATAAAATGCATTGTTTTGCAGGCCTTATCTTTTTAACACAATTATGGAAATATATCTAGTAGGTTTAGCCTTGAGAAGACTGAAATTTGCTTTCTCAGTTCTGAGAATTAGAAAAGCCACAATTTTCAGCACTAAATTTCTTGAAAACAGGGGCAAAACAAATAACTGAGCCATTTAAAGGGACATTATACACTAGATGTTTCTTTGCATGAATGTTTTGTAGATGATCTATTTACATAGCCCATCTGGGTGTGTTTTTGTACAAATGTATAGTTTTGCTTATTTTTAAAAAAACATTGTGCTGATTTTCAGACTCCTAACCAAGCCCTAAAGTTTTAGATGTATATTGATGTATACAGACTTCAGACAGCTTCTGTTTGTATAATGGGTCTTTCACATGCAGGGGAGGGGGGTTGCTATCAGCCTCTTTTAGTGGGTGTCCCAGGCTTATCTCATTAACAGTGTTGAACTGGGAGATTCTAAGTAAGTTTAAAAAAAAAATTACACTGGATTTTTATATCAGTATCTGTGCATATTATTCTTTATAGTAGTGTCTATTACATGCAGTTATAAGAAAATTGGTGTATACTGCCCCTTTAAACTAAAATCTCAGGATGTTTACTTTCCATTTAAATCAGCTCATATTTGGAATAATTACATGCTACAAGAGACTGCGGGGGATATTTATCAAAGCGTCAATCTCGGTGCCTTATTTATAAAAAAACACATCAAAAACACGTGCGTCAAGTACGGCGCAATGAGCATCGGACTGTTGTTAACTAACAGTCATCGATATCGCAGTTATTTGAGTTTTTCCCAACTTAATTAATACCATTTCATTACTGCCCATGAACAAACACATTTCTCTAATGCTAATCTTTTATTTTTCATCTGTTAATGTCCAAGAAATAGCTACATTTATACCTAAACAAACAATATATCATAGAAAGTTATTTTTATATTTATTAGTTATATGATACTTTCACATGAATGAATGTGTATTTGTATTTCTAGAAGTCATGATATGCTTTTATCTCATGTTTTTTTTATAAATGTTTATTAATGCTAGAATTTGTACATATATCTTTGCACATACCGTTTGTTTGTCTGTTATGTCAAAAATCTTTTGCAAACATATTTACATGTCCCTAAATTCCTTTTTTTGTTCTAAACAATGTTGTCTTTCATATCTCTGTGTTTATTTATACCACTATATGTGTAGAGTGTAAATGTATTATTATTATGAGCAGGAATATTTGCGAATATAACATGTAATCAGGGTATCATATGTATTTATTTGCAATCAATGGATAGTTTAAGAGCTGGGCCAGTTTTCTCTCTGTATCTGTGTAACCCCTCCTGATTGCAATCTAGTTTTAAAAACCACCCCTACACAGGTGTTATAAAATTTGCTGGCATATAAGATGACATTTCTTGCTGAAAAAGAAATTCAAGAGATGGAAGAAATACACTGAAAATAGCATGACAGTAAAGAGATGATTTTAATTTCTGCTGTATCTGAATCATGACAGTTTAATGTTAGGTGGGCTATTCCTTTGAGCTATCAGTTTAAGATTATATTGAATCAAACATCAATTCGAATTTTAAAACCATTGTCTAAAATATTACAATGTGTGTTCTGATGTCAGCATCAATGTTTATCTTTAATACTAATTTCACATATACATACTTTCAAAGTATAATACACAATGTAACAAATGGCACTTACAAGTTCGTGATCAATGACACAAGTATCAAGCAATTTGATTTGTTAGTAATAGTTTAAAATGTATATTTGAATCAGATTGGCTGATGTCATAAATCATGTGAATATGCATATTCCAATCAAAAGTGGTTGAAAAAACTTAAATTATGCTTACCTGATAATTTTCTTTTCTTCTGGACGGGGAGAGTCCACAGCTGCATTCATTACTTTTGGGAAATACAGAACCTGGCCACCAGGAGGAGGCAAAGATACCCCAGCCAAAGACTTAAATACCTCCCCCACTTCCCTCATCTCCCAGTAATTCTGCCAAGGGAACAAGGAACAGTAGGAGATATATCAGGGTGAAAAAAGGTGCCAGAAGAACGAATAAAAAATAATTTAAGCCCGCCCACAGAAAAAACGGGCGGAGAGCTGTGGACTCTCCACGTACAGAAGAAAATAAAATTATCAGGTAAGCATAATTTTTAAGTTTTTCTTCTTAAAATGGGGAGAGTCCACAGCTGCTCATTACTTTTGGGAAATCAATACCCAAGCTTATAGAGAGCACTGAATGCAAAAACGGGCAGGAACAAAAAAGGCGGACAATACTGATGGCACCACAGCCTGACACAACACGGATTCCTGATAAAAAACTACTTCAACAGAAGCAGGAAGAACAAAAATATGGAAAGGGGACAAGGTAACTGCCCATTAATTAGAACCATAACTATCCCAGTTAGAGATCACTCTAAATTCTGGACTCCACTGAGCACAAAAGCCTCTGAGGAGTCAAAAGTCCCACTCTCTAGAAGCACACAAATAAAAATCTCTCCATGAACAATAGCAAGGGAAACAACAAACAAACTCCCACACCACATTCTCCCTAACTGAAAGAAGGGAAGAATCAGATAAGAAGGTCTGAAAGAACCTCCAGAAACAATCCCCGAAGATTCAAGGACAAAATAGAGAGAGAAGCCCCTAGCAGAACTCGAAAAAGAGCAGCTTTTAGGCTGCAAAAGGATAAAGTCACGTAGAAAATACTCTGCCAACGGAGGAGAGCAAAGAAAGGAAAAATTCCAAATCACCTCCTACATGGATCCAAAAGGAACCCATTTTAAAGCCTTAGCCGGAACTGAAGTCCCAGAAGGACAAAAGGTAGAACAAAACTACCTTCCCATAGACAGCTAACTAGCACAGAGAAACTGAACACCCGTAGTTCAGCAAAAAACCCCGGGAGCAGAACAGGAACGGAATATTAACATCTGTTTACGCCACAAATGAAAGCCACAGGCTTCCCTCGGATAGGCAGTCAGACTAAACATCAAACCATGTAACTAGCCAACCTAGTAGCTAGCAAACTTGCACCAGGACATTCCTGGAAAGGAACAAGAGAAAAAAATCAGAAAGCAGGGCGGAACAACTCCTGGACCAACTCCCACTAAGGGAAGGTTCCTGAACCAACTGCAAGGCCTCCCAACCTAAGTAAGGATCCTTTCGAGAGACAAGATACGTGGTCAATGCCCAAACAGAGCAGTCAGAATTCCTGACCCCTACTCCGATCGAACAGTCCTATCACAGAAGCGACTGTCAATGTCCCAAGGACAAGAGAGAGTAAAAATCCCAGCATCGACAAGGCCCAGAGATCAGATAATGAATCTCCAACCTCGAGTTCCTAAAGAAAAGATGCAGGAAGGAGGCACCAACACCCAGAGAGACTAACTCGGGATCCAGGATACCTATCCTCATTACCCCTCAAAAACCTGAAGGGAGGGTATACTGCAGACAAGAGAACCCTCGACCCACTGAACTCCTAGAGTCAGATGAGGAGAACTACCTCAGGAGGAGCCAACAGGATAGGCGCAGTAGACCAGATCTTTCCAAAGAGAAGGAAAACGAAGAAACCAAGGAATATTTCAGTAAAGAAATTCCCAGGAAAAACGTCCTCTATCTCTCCATAAGTGATAAAAAGAACTGCCCCAGTAGGAACAAGGAGATTTCCCCAGGACCAGAAAAACAAGCCTGCTACTGAACGCCGGACAGATCCAAGAATATTAAAATCTTAAAAAGAGAGTAACCAAAATGCCAAGTCAAAGACGACGACTAGGTTAAAAAAACGAAATCCTCAAAACCAGGTGCCGGATCAAGACCAAAAAAACCTTGCAGAACAACCACAAAGTTACCTGGAAATGAAATTTGCACCAAAGATGATGCATGCCATACCCCCATGGGGTCTTGAACTCTGATCTCTCAAGATGTATCCTAGTGTCTTTCCACTCAGCCCCAAAAGGCTTCTAAGATAACACCCACAAAGTCTAAAGACAAGGAAGGACCCAAAAGAGATCAGAACTACATGATTGAGAGAATATGACAGCCTCTAAAGATCCAGTCTGGATCAACCCTCAGAAAACCTACAGCTCAAGAAATTAACGAATGAACGAGCATCATAAAACTCCTATCGGTTGACGGTAAGAGAGACTGCATAACAATCCCCAGATTCCCAAGTATATAGGATCAAAAAAAGGGAATACTGCAAGGACAAGGACGGTCCCTAAGAACCTAATCTCCGCAACCAGATGACCGAAAGTCCTACCCCAAAAGGGCAAGGGGAAGCAAAAAGCATAACAATCCTCAAATAAGAGGAGAGAAACACTGGCGAAAGAGATCTGAAAATCAGGAGTACCAATAGGGGGGGAATAATCGCCCCCTACACCAGGTACTGGAGATCTCCATGCAGTCATCTGATCCTCCCCCCTCGGAATGGAGGACTCTAGCTCCTGTCCAAGGACCTCCGGAACTACAAACATACTGCCATAGCAGAATTCATAATCCCAGCAAATCACATAAGCAATGCAGGGACAAAACACTTAGTATCGAGTACGATTAAAATCGGACGTCCCACCAA
Source organism: Bombina bombina (assembly GCF_027579735.1). Classification (NCBI taxonomy): domain Eukaryota; kingdom Metazoa; phylum Chordata; class Amphibia; order Anura; family Bombinatoridae; genus Bombina; species Bombina bombina. Next base: position 676,167,122 of record NC_069502.1, on the reverse strand, counting down.
GATGAAATAACATAGGACCAGCCTGATATCTGGGATAGAAGGGCCTCCTTTAACTGGTAGCGACAAGAAAAACAAACTTGTAACAAGAGGTAAGCAAACTTAGTACCCAAACAGGACCAGCCTGTTGTCAGGATAAAAAATGTCTGATATAACCTGAACTAGTACCCAACCAGGACCAGCCTGCTGTTGAACTGTTCAAGAGCTAACTGAAAGTTCTAAACCCTAGCAGGGCTAGACTAAACAAACAGACAAACAACAGACAAATAAGCTCTGAGGCTTAAACATTGTCTTTTACCCTTTTTTATTTTGTGACTTCCGCCGGAAGCAGCAACCATCGCGACCATAAAATCGCTAATATCAAAATCCCAGAGAAGAAAACATTTTCATAAAAGGAAAAAACCCCAGAGGAAAGACCCATCTCCCCTGGCACCCCTAGGTTAAGAGGAAAAAAATATGCCAAAAATATGGCCATGCGCAACCGAGCAGCAACCTCTGGTGGAAATAAACCTCCTTCCGGAGAAGGGGGTCATGGTATTTGGGACAACTGCCTGTGTAGGAACAGAAGATTCCAGGGAACGCACCTCACGGGACACAGAATCCTCAGAGGCGGATGGCTCAGCGGTCTCTAATCTCTCCCCAGAGGGAGAAAAGAGCACTCTATTATGGCATACGGAACATAATTGATAGGGCTGGATTACCTGGACCATTATACAATTTAAGCAGGTAACAGAATCTGAATCAGAGAAATCCTCCTCAGAAAAATCAGAATCCTCCATAACTTGACCAAACAAATTATGGACAAAAATAACTGGCACCTTATACCCCCAATGGCTGGGGCACTCATTACCTCCTATGACCCAGACAAGTATAGAACAGACCCTCTCCACCAACACTTGCTCAAGAATATGGAAATGGAGAATGAAAACGTGACCATGCCCGGTCACGAGGTGCAACCCACAGGCCAAGGAAAGTGCGCCAGTCCCCAAGAACTGCGTAGCTCAAAAAAACTGTACGTTACGTAAAAGCCATGAGCCCCAACATCTCTACACATAAGCTGACAGAATCACATAACAAATATGATTAAAGTCCCCCACTGTTCAATAGCCCCCCTCAGGAGATATTAACCCTAGATTCCATAAAGATAAAGGTGTCCCACTGAGTCCCTGTGTTCTATCATTACATTATATTCCCACAGTGAAAGGAAAATGAAACAATCTTACCGGAATCTATGCCGTGGAACAGTAACATGGTCCGTCAATTGTGACAGATAGTAGCGGTGCTTCTGACATGGACTTGAGTGAAGAAAGCAGGCAGCGAAATTTGTCAACGCTGATTGCTTATAGAGCTGTTGATATGAGTCGGGATGGTTTTGCAGAAAGATTTTCCCTGCATCTCCGGACTCCAACTTTCATCCATGCTCTCACTGAGAGGCTGACAGGACTACTTAAAACTCCAGTACCATCTCGAAGAGTACTACCCTCCATAAGAGACTATTCCGCAATCTTCTGACACTTCTCTGCCAACCTCCTGTGACGAAAGGCAAAGAATGACTGGGGGATGAGGAAAGAGAGGGAGGTATTTAAGCCTTTGGCTGGGGTGTCTTTGCCTTCTCCTGGTGGCCAGGTTCTGTATTTCCCAAAAGTAATTAATGCAGCTGTGGACTCTCCCCATTTTAAGAAGAAAATTCACTAGTGTGTAGGTTGTTTAGGAGTTTGCGTCATAATTGGTGCGAAAAGTGTTGTGTCAAATTTGGTGCGAAGTGGAGAGTGGGACTTGTATTACATGGCTTAAACATGGTGCAAATAGATTTTTCCAAAAAAATAAAAAGGAAGTTAGCTATATCATGTTGTGTATTTTTTTCATTTGTATCTCTATATCTATTAGTGCAACAAGTTTGGGGCAAAACTTTGCAACAAATTTGGAGAAATAATCTTGTCCCCTTGTATTGTAATGAGAGACAAAGTTGTAACATAATCCATAAGTAGTAATGTATTTTTCATTTGTATCCCTATATCTACTAGTGCACCAAATGTGGAGCAAAAATATTGTTTGATTTAGAAAGGGTATACAATTTTAATAAAGTTTCTAATTTACTTTTATTATGTAATATACTTCATTCTCTTGCAGCATCGAACATAAGCTTTCTGTGTTTTCAGACTCCCATTGATTTCTATGGCATCCGCGGCCACAAGGTGGCGGATTGGAAACTAGGTATGCTGCATTGGAATAGATGCAAGCGTACCTGTTGAATGTTTGATCAATTGGGAAGAGGGTCCAATAGAGTCGAATGTGAATTCGAAACATCTGTAATGACGCAAGCATCGATCTGCGTCAGATTGAGATCGTGGGAGCGTATATTATGTCACAAATTTCAACCTTTGACAATCTTGAAGCTTTAATAACTATGGCGGATCAATCTAGCGACAAATACAACGTGGAATCCAAGCATATTTTCAGTTGACGCTTTGATAAATATCCCCAATTGTGTACACTTACCATGTAAAGGTGTCTTTAGATGTTTTAGAAGTCTGCACAGTTGAAAGACAATGCCACAGACATGATCACATTTCTTATTCTTCACTTTCAGTATGTAGATAAAGTAAATCTCCCTAATAGAAAATAAAGTGTAAATCAAATATCTAAAAGTGGTACATAGTTTTGCATCCTTCCGCCTAACACTAACTATTTCCTAAATGTTTCTTAGCAATAGCTTAATAAGCATATGTAGCCTCTTTTGTGTTATGTTATTATAACAATCAAGTGTGAAGCTGAGTCATATACATTGTGCATACTCAACCTCTGATGTATGACTTTGTCAATTCGATGTGTTTCAGAGTATCCCTTTATCTGCTATCTGTCACATTCAACCCTTTCAGACTTTCTAAAATCTAATGATGTCTAAAATGAATACATGTAAACTAATTGTGTGCCATATGATGGATCAGTTGCCAAAATCCCCCACCCCCCAGTCTTGGTCCATACATTGGGTATACTTTATACTTTAATAACTATGGCGGATGAATCTCGCGACAAATACAACGTGGGATTCAAGCGTATTTTCAGTTGACGCTTTGATAAATATCCCCAATTATGTACACTTACCATGTAAAGGTGTCTTTAGATGTTGTAGAAGTCAGCACAGTTGAAAGACAATGCCACAGACATGATCACATTGGTATTATTCACTTCCAGTCTTTAGATTAAGTAAATCTCCCTAATAGAAAATAAAGTGTAAATCAAATATCTAAAAGTGGAACATAGTTCTGCATATCTCCTCCTAACACTAACTATTTCCTAAATGTTTCTTAGCAATAGCTTAATAAGCGTATGTAGCCTCCTTTGTGTTATGTTATTATAACAATCAAGTGTGAAGCTGTCACATACATTGTGCATACTCAACCTCTGATGTATGACTTTGACAATTCGATGTGTTTCAGAGTATCCCTTTATCTGCTATCTGTCACATTCATCCCTTGAAGACTATCTAAAATCTAATAATGTCTAAAATAAATAATACATGTAAACTAATTGTGTGCCATATGATGGATCAATGGCCCAAATCCCCCCCTCCCCAGTCTTGGTCCATACATTGTGTATATTTACCATCTGATGTTGTCTTTAAAAATCAGGTGGCAAAATCATCACAGAAGCCACACCTATAAATAGTTAACATTACAAAATGTCAATATTATAAATATATGTAGTCATGTCGCGAATAGTTCACCAGCGAATAGTTCCCGGTGAACATAGCATGTTCACGTTCACCGCGGCGGGTGAACATATGCGATGTTCAATCTGCCCCCTATTCGTCATCATTGAGTAAAACTTTGACCCTGTACCTCAAAAAGCCCTTTTTAGGGCTAGAACATCAGTCTGCTTTTTTTTTTTTTTTTCCTGTGTAATCTAATTGCAGTTGCCTGCCTGCCTGCCAGCGTGTGTGTCAGACTCACAGCGTATACTGTGCCCACTTGCCCAGTGCCACCACTCATATCTGGTGTAACAGTAGTGTACATTTAAAAAAAACAACACTTTTTTGACTGTGAAATAATAGCAGTCAGTTTCCTCCAGTGTCACACCAGTGCAACTCATATCTGGTGTAACAGTAGTGTACATTAACCCCTTAATGACCACAGCTATTTTCCATTTTCTGTCCGTTTGGGACCAGGGCTATTTTTACATTTCTGCAATGTTTGTGTTTAGCTGTAATTTTCCTCTTACTCGTTTACTGTACCCACACATATTATATACCTTTTTTTCTCACCATTAAATGGGCTTTCTAAAGATACTATTATTTTCATCATATCCTATAATTTACTATAAAAAAAATTATAAAATATGAGGAGAAAATGGAAAAAAAACACACTTTTTCTAACTTTGACCCCCAAAATCTGTTACTCATCTACAACCACCAAAAGACACCCATGCTAAATAGTTTCTAAATTTTGTCCTGAGTTTAGAAATACCCAATGTTTACATGTTCTTTGCTTTTTTGCAAGTTATAGGGCCATAAATACAAGTAGCACTTTGCTATTTCCAAACCATTTTTTTTTTCAAAATTAGCGCTAGTTACATTGGAACACTGATATCTGTCAGGAATCCCTGAATAGCCATTGACATGTATATTTTTTTTAGTAGACATCCCAAAATATTGATCTAGGCCCATTTTGGCATATTTCATGCCACCATTTCACCACCAAATGCGATCAAATAAAAAAAATAGTTCACTTTTTTCACAAATTTTTTCACAAACTTTAGGTTTCTCACTGAAATTATTTACAAATAGCTTGTGCAATTATGGCATAAATGGTTGTACATTTTCCTCTGGGATCCCCTTTGTTCAGAAATAGCAGACATATATGACTTTGACGTTGCTTTTTGATAATTAGAAGGCCGCTAAATGCCACTGCGCACCACACGTGTATTATGTCCAGCAGTGAAGGGGTTAATTAGGGAGCATGTAGGGAGCTTTTTTGTGTAATTTTAGCTTTAGTGTAGTGTAGTAGACAACCCAAAGTATTGATCTAGGCCCTTCTTGGTATATTTCATGCCACCATTTCACCGCCAAATGTGATCAAATAAAAAAAACCGTTACATTTTTCCAAATTTTAGGTTTCTCACTGAAATCATTTACAAACATTTTGTGCAATTATGGCACAAATGGTTGTAAATGCTTCTCTGGGATCCCCTTTTTTCAGAAATAGCAGACATATATGGCTTTGGCATTGCTTTTTGGTAATTAGAAGGCCGCTAAATGCCGCTGCGCACCACACGTGTATTATGCTCATCAGTGCAGGGGTTAATTAGGGAGCTTGTAGGGAGCTTGTAGGGTTAATTTTAGCCTTTAGTGTAGTGTAGTAGACAACCCCAAGTATTGATCTAGGCCCATTTTGGTATATTTCATGCCACCATTTCACCGCCAAATGCAATCAAATTAAAAAAAATAGTCAACTTTTTCACAAACTTTAGGTTTCTCACTGAAATTATTTACAAACAGCCTGTGCAATTATGGCACAAATGGTTGTAAATGCTTCTCTGGGATCCCCTTTGTTCAGAAATTGCAGACATATATGGCTTTGGCGTTGCTTTTTGGTAGTTAGAAGGCCACTAAATGCAACTGCGCACAACACATGAATTATGCCCAGCAGTGAAGGGGTTAATTAGGTAGCTTGTAGGGAGCTTGCAGGGTTAATTTTAGCTTTAGTGTAGAGATCAGCTTCCCACTTGACACATCAGACCCCCTGATCCCTCCCAAAGAGCTCTCTTCCCTCCCCCACCCCACAATTGTCCCCGCCATCTTAAGTACTGGCAGAAAGTCTGCCAGTACTAAAATAAAAGGTATCTTTTTTATATATATATATATATATATATATATATATATATATATATATATATATTTAGCATATTTACATATGCTGTTGTGTAGGATCCCCCCCTTTGCCCCCAACCTCCCTGATCCCCCCCAAAGCAGCTTCCTAACCCTCCCCCTCTGCCTTATTGGGGGCCATATTGGGTACTGGCAGCTGTCTGCCAGTACCCAGTTTGCAAATAAAATGTGTTTTTTTTATTTTTATTTCATTTTTCTGTAGTGTAGCTTCCCCCCCCAAGACCAATCCCCCACCCACTCCCAGATCACTTAGATTTCCAAGTACTAAATATTTTGCACCCCTTTCTCCCACTTATAAAAACATTTTTTTCTGTAGTGTTATGTAGCGGTTCCCACCCACTCCCTCCCCGTGCACGCGCCCGCCCGCCTCCTCCCGTGCATCGATGGCCGCCCACCCGCCTCCCACTTCAGCTCCCACCCACCAACGAATGCGGCCATCGATGCCCGGTGCAGAGAGGGCCACAGAGTGGCTCTCTCTGCACCGGAGGGGTAAAATTTGTTATTGCAGGATGCCTTGATATCGAGGCATCCTGCAATAACCGGAAAGCAGCTGGAAGCGTTAACTGTATTTTTTCTGAGGACGTATGGTGTACGTCCTCGGTCATTAAGGGGTTAAAAAAAACTAGAAATTTGACTGTGAAATAATAGCAGTCAGTTTCCGTCACACGTGTGCGTTTCAGGGCCTGCCAGGGCACAGTGTCACACCAGTGCAACTCATATCTGGTGTAACAATAGTGTACATTTAAAAAAAAAAAATACAATTTTGACTGTAATAGATTGAATAGCAGTTAGTTTTCTGCAAGCGTGTGTGTCAGGCCTACAGCGTCTACTTTGCCAACTTCTGCCAGTGCACAGTGCCACTCATATCTGTTGTCACAGTAGCTTGCACGCATAGTACCACTAATCGAAAAAAAAATGACAGGCAGAGGCAGGCCACCCCACAGGGGCCGTCGTGTTCGTGGTGCTGTGATTCCCTTTGGCCCTAGAATAATGCAGTGCGGTGCGTTAAACGGGGAGTTTGGTCTGTCACTGTGAAGCGGGCGTAACCCTTACACTACCTGATTGATACAACATCATACCTGATGTTTTAAAGCACGTTATTCCAAACAATTTAGGAATGTTAGGTGATTTATGCCCTTTATGGATTAAAACCAGACTCTGCATCAACTATGTAATTTTCCATGGGAGTTTTGCCATGGATCTCCCTCCGGCATGCCACAGTCCAGGTGTTAGTCCCCTTGAAACAATTTTTCCATCACTATTGTGGCCAGAAAGAGTCCCTGTGGGTTTTAAAATTCGCCTGCCTATTGAAGTCTATGGCGGTTTGCCCGGTTCGCCCGTTCACGAACATTTGCGGAAGTTTGCGACATCACTATAAACCAAATTACATATTAAAAAACCCTAACCCTACTCAAATTATTTAAATCTACTATTAAACCTTATTAAAAGTTACTAAATAAAAAAAAATTAAACGCTAAGTTACAAACAACTGTTCCAATCAGCCAATAGAATTTGAGCAGCTCTCATCCTATTGGCTGTTCCAATCAGCCAATAGGATTGAAAGTGATATGGGAGGCCAGAGGTTTAGGGGTTAATACGTTTATTTAGTGACGGCGGGGTCCGGGAGCGGTGGGATAGGGGTTAATAACTTTATTAAATTTGTGGCGGGGTCCGAGAGTGGCGGGATAGGGTTAATAACTTTATATAGGTTGCGGCGGGGTCCAGGAGCGGCGGAATAGGGGTTAATAACTTTATATAGGTTGCAGCGGGGTCCGGGAGCGGCAGAATAGCAAACATCCCAAGTCTCCCTGAAGTTCAGGGAGTCTCCCTGATTTTAATAGCGGCTCCCTGATGCCAGCAAATGGAGTGCAATCTCCCTGAAACTCCAAGTACCATGATCCAATGTGGCCCAAATCCGGAAAAGTGTTTTTTTAAGGAATGCCTTTAGTTGCTGGGACGTTATAGAACCCTCAAAGCATGCATCAGAAACCAAAATAAAACAAAACACAAATACTACCTTTTTTACTGCACGTAATTAAACTTTATATTCTAAAATATTTGAGCATTCAACAAGCGTACGATCACTGGAAAATAGGTTTGTTGTATGTGGTTGTGCAATAAAGCTACTTTTTTTTTAATGTGACTTTAGTGGGAAGCTACTTTAATGATAAGTCTCTATCTTATTTAGGGTTTCAAGGTGTCCAATATATAACTGGGAGGGGGGAGGGTGGCGGCGCAGTAGCGGGAGAAGCCACCTCCCTGAAATGAGTTTTGCAGGTTGGGATGTCTGGAATAGGGGTTAATAACTTTATGTAGTTGGTGGCGGGGTCCTGGAGCAGCGGAATAGGGGTTAATAACTTTATGTAGGTGGCGGCGATGTCGGGGGCGGCAGATTAGGGGTGTTTAGACTTGGGGTTTATGTTAGGGTGTTAGGTGTAAACGTAACTTGTTTTCAACCATAGAGATCAATGGGATATCTGGCAGTATCAAACATAAGCTTACGGTGCTTTAAGACTCCCATTGATTTCTATGGGAGTCGAGGCCTCCAGGGTGGCAGATTGAAAACCAGGAATAGCCTCGAGCACCTGTTAGAAATTTGATAACTGTGAAAAGTTGTCAAATAGGGCCGAATGTGTATTTGGAACATCTGTAATGACGTAAGCATCGATCTGCGTCGGATTGAGTCCGGCAGATCGTATGTTATGTCATAAATTTCAACTTTTGGCGGTCTGTAGGCTTTGACAACTAGGTCGGATCAAGCTCGAAACAATTACGCTGTGGAATTCCGGGGCGTATTTGCGGTTGCGGTTGACGGCTTGATAAATATCCCCCTATATGTGCACATTTTGCACATTGCACAAACACAACTGTTTGAGAACATTACAGTGGAAATTGTCTAACTTCTTAACCATGCTTTGCAGAAGTACTCACCAACAAGCCACCCGTGGGGAATCTGTCTGTTCTCAAACTGTTGCCAGAGTGATAATTTCATATTGCAAAACATTTTTTGTGATTGTAATCTGCTTTATATTGTTTGTATGTAGATAATTATGTATGTATGCAATGATATTTGTATGGAGATTGAGCTAAATGACCGTATGTTCATGTTTGTCTATAAGAGTTAATGTAACGTATCTTTGTTCCGTTATAATTTTTATTTGAAATATTTTATTAAAAATTAAGGGACATAATACTCATATGCTAAATCACTTGAAACTGATGCAGTATAACTGTAAAAAGCTGACAGGAAAATATCACCTGAGCATCTCTATGTAAAAAAGGAAGATATTTTACCTCACAATTTCCTCAGCTCAGCAGAGTAAGTTCTGTGTAAAAAGTTATACTCAGCTGCTGCTCAGCTGCAGGTAAAAAAAAATAAAAAAATGAAGAAATGAACAGCAGCCAATCAGCATCAGCATTGCTGAGGTCATGAACTCTTTTACTGTAATCTCATGAGATTTGACTTAACTCTCATGAGATTTCATTGTAAACTTCCTTACACTGAATAGGGAAATAACATGAGTGCACGAGGCTCAACCCTTCGGCTGTCCCGGGACAGACATACTTATATGCTGCTTAGAAGTCCTTTACAATGGGATGTGGCTACTGAGAAACATTTGAGTTAAAATATCTTTCTTTTTTACATAGAGATGTTCAGGTGATATTTTCTAGTCAGCTGTTTACAGCTATACTGCATCACTTTCAAGTGTTTAAACATTTGGGTATTATGGCCCTTTAATTTATTGTACAGTGTTTGTATGAGTCTATGTGTACTTTGTATATTATTTTTGAAGGTTTTTGGATGCAATATATCAATAACTACTGGTCTTGGATAGCGTTATGGATTTGTGTGTAAATGGGGATTTATGTTGCGCTATGGTTTTTTTTCAAACTTGTAATGTCTGCATTATGGAAATTGATGCGTTATGGGCCATAACACTATAATTTGAGTCATAACGCACAACTTGTTATCTAGCCGATAGTGAGGTCTCTCAGTTCATTCAATATTTAAACTGTAATGAGTGTGGTCTAAAATGTACACATACTTTTGAACCAGTAACTATACCATATTTAGATATACAACTAACGTGTGATATTAACACAGGTTGGGTGATCTCAAATCTTTACAGGAAACCTATTTCCTCTAACACATTGCTACATGCTAGGCGTTCACATCCTAAGCTTTGTCAGTTTGGCATAGCTAAAGGCCAGTTCATTTGAATAAAGCAAAATTGCACAGATTTTAATGCTTTTCTGGAAGAAAGTAATGCTTTAATACTATGAGGGATATTTATAAAGCCGTCAACCGCAAATAAGCTGGAATTCTGCAGCGTAATTGTGGAGAGCCTGATTCCCCTTATTTATCAAAGCCTACAGACCGGTAAAAGTAGAAATTTGTGGCGTAATATACGATCCACCGGTCTCAATCCGACACAGATCGATGCTTATGTCATTACAGATGTTCCGAATGCAAATTCGGCACTATCTGACTACTTTTGCTAGTTAACAAATATCTAACAGGTACGCTCGCCACTATTCAGGCCCAACGTATCTGCTTTTCAATCCGCCGCCTCCAGGGCCATAGGAATCAATGGGAGTCTGAAAGCAGCGAAAGCTTATGTTTGCTGCTGCCCGATATCTCATTGATTTCTATGGGAGAATAAAAGTTATGTTTACACCTAACACCCTAACATATACCCCGAGTCTAAACACCCCTAATCTGCCGCCCCGACACCGACACCACCTACATTATACTTATTAACCCCTAATCTGCCGCCCCGACACCGCCGCCACCTACATTATGATATTAACCCTTAATCTGCCGCCCCGACACCGACATTATACTTATTAACCCCTAATCTGCCGCCCCGCCACCGCCGCCACCTACATTATACTTATTAACCCTAATCTGCTGCCCCGACACTGCTGCCACCTACATTATGTTATTAACCCCTAATCTGCCGCCCCGCCACCACCTACATTATACTTATTAACCCCTAATCTGCTGCCCCGACACCGCCACCACCTACATAAAGTTATTAACCCCTATTCTGCCGCTCCCAGAGCCCACCACAACTAAATACATGTATTAACCCCTAAACTCCTGGCCTCCCACATCACTAGCACTTACTAAACCTATTAACCCCTAAACTGCCAGTCCCCCACATCGCCATAAACTAAATTAACCTATTAACCCCTAAACCTAACAACCCCTTAACTTTACATTAAATATCAACTCATCCCTATCTTATAAATTTAAACTTACCTTTAGATTTAAATTAAACTATATTAAAATAATAATCTATCCTAACTGTTATACTAAAATTACATTAAATTATATTAAACTAATAATTAACCTACCCTAACTGTTATACTAAAACTACATTAAACTACAAATTAAATTAACTATATTATATATTTAAACACCTAACCCTACTAAAATAATTTAAAACTACAATTAAAAATTACAAAGTTACAAAAAACTAACAACTAAGTTACAACAAATAACAAACACTAAGTTACAAAAAAAAAATAAACACTAAGTTACACAAAATAAAAAATAAATTATCAAATATTTAAACTAACTACACCTAATCTAAGAGCCCTATGAAAACAAAAAAGGCCCCCCAAAATAAAAAAACGCTAACCTACAATAAACTACCAAAGGCCCTTAAAAAGGCCTTTTGCTGGGCATTGCCCCAAAGAAATCAGCTCTTTTACTTGTAAATAAAAAATACAAACACCCCTCCAACAGTAAAACCCACCACCCACACAACCAACCCCCCCAAATAAAAACCTAACTAAAATAACTAAGCTCCCCATTGCCCTGAAAATGGCATTTGTATGGGCATTGCCCTTAAAAGGGCATTTAGCTCTTTTTCAAAAGCCCAAACCCTAATCTTAAAATAAAACCACCCAATAAACCCTTAAAAAAGCCTTACACTAAACCCCAAAGATCCACTTACAGTTTCTGAAGAGCCGACATCCATCCTCAATGAAGCGGCAGAAGTCCTCATCGAAGCCGGCAGAAGTCTTCATTCAAGCGGCTGAAGTTTTCATCCAAGCCCGCAGAAGTCTTCACCCAGATGGCATCTTCTATCTTCATCCATACGGCGCTGAGCGGCTCCATCTTCAAGACATCCAACGCGGAGCATCCTCTTCTTACGACGTCTTCTTTGGAATGAAGGTTCCTTTAAATGACGTCATCCAAGATGGTGTCCCTTAGATTCCGATTGGCTGATAGAATTCTATCAGCCAATCAGAATTAAGGTTGAAAAAATCCTATTGGCTGTTGCCATCAGCCAATAGTATTGAGCTTTTATCCTATTGGCTGATCCAATCAGCCAATAGGATTGAGCTCACATTCTATTGGCTGATTGGAATAGCCAATTGAATGCAAGCTCAATCCTACTAAATTATTTGAGTAGGGTTAGGTGTTTAAATATATAATATAGTTAATTTAATTTGTAGTTTAATGTAGTTTTAGTATAACAGTTAGGGTAGGTTAATTATTAGTTTAATATAGTCTAATGTAATTTTAGTATAATAGTTAGGGTAGAATAATTATTAGTTTAATATAGTTTAATTTAAATCTAAAGGTAAGTTTAAATTTATTATAAGATAGAGATGAGTTAATATTTAATATAAAGTTAGCAGGTTGTTAGGTTTAGGGGTTAATAGGTTAATTTAGTTTATAGCGATGTGGGGGGCTGGCGGTTTAGGGGTTAATAGGTTTAGTAAGTGGTAGTGATGTGGGAGGCCAGAGGTTTAGAAGTTAAGACATTTAGTTAGTCGGGATAGGGGTTAATAACTTTATTAGAGTTGCGGTGGGGTCCGGGAGCGGCGGGATAGGGGTTAATAACTTTATTAGACTTGCGGTGGGCTCCGGAAGCAGCGGGATAGGGGTTAATAAGTTTATTAGAGTTCCGGTGGGCTCCGGGAGTGGCAGTTTAGGGGTTAATAACTTTATTTAGTTGCGGGGGGGTCCGGGGCGGTGGGATAGGGGTTAAACAGTTTAGTATAGTCGCTGTGTTTAGTGACAGTATACAAATAAAGCTGTGAAAAAGCCGAATAGCAGCGAGATCGATGAATGTTAGTTAACAACAGTCCGCTGCTCATCGCCCCGTACTTGGTGCGCAGCTTTTTGATAGCTTTTTTGTTAAATATGGAGAGCGTATTCAGGCCAGCGGCCGCGATGTTAGGCGATGTCAGGTGAGCGTATTGGTGCCGTCGAATGCAAGTAAGTTGATGGCTTAATAAGTAGGCCTCTATGCCTTCAACAAAGGGGCTATTCTATCCAGACTATAGAAAGAGCATTCAATGAAACCACGGTTCTTGATAGGGATACCCTTCTCAAAACTTACAATTGTCGACAAAAGAAACATACAACAAATGCGCAAGAACACAAATTGTGCATTTGTTACTAAATTTTTGAATGAATTCGATCAAGTATGCAAGATGAGTGAGAAAACATCTACCCATTCTGTTGGGTGATGATGAGTTAGCTGACTCTGTAAGAACAGGTTGTCAATTTGTAAGTAGGAGAAGCAAATCCCTGGGTAATATACTGGCCCCAAGCATGACTTGGTCCAAACAAAAGAATCAATCATCTTTCCAATCATGTAAAGGTCATTACAGATGGGGGACCAGAGCGTGTAAGGCATCCTCTCATACCCTAATATATAAGATGTTTCAAGCTCACACAACTCAGAAGGGGTTTGTTATTGATGCATGTACTAATTGTAGAACAAAATGTGTTATTTACCTAGCTAGCTAGGATGCATAAAACAGTATATAGGGCGTACAATAAGTGAGGTATGCGATCGTATCAGGGAACATTTAAATGACATTGACAATTCAATACATTGCTCAGCTTTGGCCTCTCACTTCATCACTGAACATCAAGGACTCACCAATGATTTAAATGGTGTGTAATTGAGAAAGTCCTAGGTCTCAAAATGGGGGTGATGTTCAGTCATTGTTGGCAAAAAGAGGGGGATTTTGGATTTTCAATCTTGAAACTCTGGTTCCTCTGGGTTTCAATATTGAAACTGATGTACATTTTTGGCAGTGACACTCTAAAAATGATAATATTAAAAAAAATGTAAATTAAAGAAAATTGTAAATAATATTCAATAGACTTTATATAGAGTTAGGGCTTTAGGATTAAGGTCTCAATTTTTCTACAACCTGATAACTAGTATGTACTGTAATTTACATGTAGGCTGTTTAGATCCTTTTTTGAATTATGCAAAATTGGATCCTTAGTCTATCTGTGTTCTTAATTTCTATTGTTCTGTAACAAGAGGATCTAAAAGTCATTTATGTGTGTTTAATGCCATCGGCATTAATTTGCTAAACTAACGGCTAGATTTAGAGTTTTGTCGGTAACGACCCGCGTAGCTAACGCTGTTTTTTTTTCCCCCGCACCTTTTAAATACAGCTGGTATTTAGAGTTCACAGAATGGCTGCGTTAGGCTCCAAAAAAGGAGCGTAGAGCATAATTTACCGCCACCTCATCTCTCAATACCAGCGGTGCTTACGGACGCGGCCAGCTTTAAAAACGTGCTCGTGCACGATTCCCCCATAGGAAACAATGGGGCAGTTTGAGCTGAAAAAAAACCCTAACACCTGCAAAAAAGCAGCGTTCAGCTCCTAACGCAGCCCCATTGTTTCCTATGGGAAAACACTTCCTAAGTCTGCACCTAACACCCTAACATTTACCCCGAGTCTAAACACCCCTAACCTTACACTTATTAACCACTAATCTGCCGCCCCCGCTATCGCTGACACCTGCATATTTTTTTAACCCCTACAACCTACATTATACCTATGTACCCCTAATCTGCTGCCCCTAACACCGCCGACCCCTATATTATATTTATTAACCCCTAATCTGCCCCCCACAACGTCGCCGCCAGTTACCTACAATAATTAACCCCTAATCTGCCGACCGGACCTTACCGCTACTATAATAAATGTATTAACCCCTAATCCGCCTCACTCCCGCCTCAATAACCCTATAATAAATAGTATTAACCCCTAATCTGCCCTCCCTAACATTACCGACACCTAACTTCAAGTATTAACCCCTAATCTGCCGACCGGACCTCGCCGCTACTCTATTAAATTTATTAACCCCTAAAGCCTAACCCTAACACTAACACCCCCCTAAGTTAAATATAATTTTTATCTAACGAAATAAATTAACTCGTATTAAATAAATTAATCCTATTTAAAGCTAAATACTTACCTGTAAAATAAACCCTAATATAGCTACAATATAACTAATAATTATATTGTAGCTATTTTAGGATTAATATTTATTTTACAGGCAACTTTGTAATTATTTTAACCAGGTACAATAGCTAATAAATAGTTAATAACTATTTAATAGCTACCTAGTTAAAATAATTACAAAATTACCTGTAAAATAAATCCTAACCTAAGTTACAATTAAACCTAACACTACACTATCAATAAATAAATTACATAAAATACCTACAAATAAATACAATTAAATAAACTAACTAAAGTACAAAAAATAAAAAAAGAACTAAGTTACAAAAAATAAAAAAATAATTTACAAACATTAGAAAAATATTACAACAATTTTAAGCTAATTACACCTACTCTAAGCCCCCTAATAAAATAACAAAGCCCCCCAAAATAAAAAAAAGCCCTACCCTATTCTAAAATTAAAATAGAAAAGCTCTTTTACCTTACCAGCCCTTAAAAGGGCCTTTTGCGGGGCATGCCCCAAAGAAAACAGCTCTTTTGCCTGTAAAAAAAAACATACAACCCCCCCCAACATTACAACCCACCACCCACCTACCCATAATCTAACCAAACCCCCCTTAAATAAACCTAACACTAAGCCCCTGAAGATCTCCCTACCTTATCTTCACCACGCCGGGTATCACCGATCCGTCCAGGCTCCGAAGTCTTCATCCAAGCCCAAGCAAGGGCTGAAGATGTCCATGATCCGGCTGAAGTCTTGGCCCAAGCTGGGGCTGAAGATGTCCATGATCCGGCTGAAGTTTTGATCCAAGCGGGAGCTGAAGAGGTCCATGATCCGGCTGAAGTCTTCTATCAAGCGGCATCTTCAATCTTCTTTCTTCCGGATCCATCTTCATCCCGCCGACGCGGAACATCCTTCTTCACCGACGACTTCCCGACGAATGACAGTTCCTTTAAGGGACGTCATCCAAGATGGCGTCCCTCGAATTCCGATTGGCTGATAGGATTCTATCAGCCAATCGGAATTAAGGTAGGAAAATTCTGATTGGCTGATAGAATCAGCCAATCAGATTCAAGTTCAATCCAAGTTCAAGTAGTGGCGAGGTCCGGTCGGCAGATTAGGGGTTAATACTTAAAGTTATGTGTCGGTGATGTTAGGGAGGGCAGATTAGGGGTTAATACTATTTATTATAGGGTTATTGAGGTGTGAGTGAGGCGGATTAGGGGTTAATACATTTATTATAGTATCGGTGAGGTCCGGTCGGCAGATTAGGGGTTAATTATTGTAGGTAGCTGGCGGCGACGTTGTTGGGGGCAGATTAGGGGTTAATAAATATAATATAGGGGTCGGCGGTGTTAGGGGCAGCAGATTAGGGGTACATAGGGATAACGTAGGTGGCGGCGGTTTGCGGTCGGAAGATTAGGGGTTAAAAAAATTGAATAGAGTGGCGGCGATGTGGGGGGACCTCGGTTTAGGGGTGCATAGGTAGTTTATGGGTGTTAGTGTACTTTAGAGCACAGTAGTTAAGAGCTTTATGAACCGGCGTTAGCCCAGAAAGCTCTTAACTCCTGGCTTTTCTCTGCGGCTGGAGTTTTGTCGTTAGATTTCTAACGCTCACTTCAGCCAAGACTCTAATTACCGGCATTAGAAAGATCCCAATGAAAAGATTGGATACGCAAATGGCGTAGGGGGATCTGTGGTATGGAAAAGTCGCGGCTGGAAAGTGAGCGTTAGACCCTTACCTACACGACTCTAAATACCAGCGGTAGCCCAAAACCAGCGTTAGGAGCCTCTAACGCTGGTTTTGACGGCTAACGCCAAACTCTAAATCTAGGCGTAACATTGTAGCAATATAATATAAGCTAAAAATGTATAGCTTCTATTAGCTTCATTGTTTAAATATAAGTGTTATCTATCAGCTAGATTACAAGTTTTGAGCGATATAGGGAAATTAACGACCACCACAAAAGCAGCGTTAATTCACCTCCCTATAGAGCTGCTATTACAAGTTTGTAAAAAGCAGGCTTGTGCAGGCTATATGGTTGCGTTGAGCTCCATACCGCACCAAAATACAAGCGCTGCTTTGATGTGCTTGTGCACGATTTCCCTATAGACATCAATGGGGAGAGCCGGCAAAAAAGAAGACTAACACCTGCGATCGCGGAAACAAAAGCTCCGTAACGCAGCCCCATTGATGTCTATGGGGAAAGAAAAAGTTATGTTTAAACCTAACACCCTAACATAAAAACCACGTCTAAACACCCCTAGTCTGCCACCCCCGACATCGCCAACTCCTACATAATGTTATTAAACCCTAATCTGCTGCCCCTAACATCGCCGCCACCTAAATAAAGCTATTAACCCCTAATCTGCCGCACTTAACATCGCCGCCACCTACATTACAGTTACTAACCCCTAATCTGCCTCCCTAACATCGCTGCCACCTACATTACAGTTATTAACCTCTAATCTGCCGCCCCTAACATTGCCGTCACCTTTTTGTGCAACGCCGCCCCCTGCAGACTCGCGACCAATGGGCCGCCAGCAGGGGGTGTCAATCAACCCGATCGTACTCGATAGGGTTGAATTGTTGCGATTCCTGTCCGCCTGCTCAGAGCAAGCGCCACCTAAATAAAGCTATTATCCCCTAATCTGCCGCACTTAACATCGCCGCCACCTACATTACAGTTACTAACCCCTAATCTGCCGCCCTAACATCGCTGCCACCTACAATACAGTTATTAACCCCTAATCTGCCGCCCCTAACATTGCCGCCACCTACCTACACTTATGAAACCCTAATCTGCTGCCCCAATGTCGCCGCCACTATACTAAAGTTATTAACCCCTAAACTTCTGGCCTCCCACATCACTAACACTACATAAATATATTAACCCCTAAACCTAACTCTAACGTAATCCTAAACATAAGTCTAACCCTAACACTAACACCCTCTAACTTAAATATAATTAAAATAAAGCTAAATAAATCTTACAATTATTAACTAAATAATTCCTATTTAAAACTAAATACATACTTACCAGTAAAAAAAAGTAAGCTAGCTACAAAATAATTAATAGTTATATTGTAGCTAGCTTCGGTTATATTTTTATTTCACAGGTAAGTTTGTATTTATTTTAACTAGGTAGACTAGTTAGTAAATAGTTATATACTAACTACCTAGTTAAAA